>NC_057814.1:45731002-45741455 GCF_018294505.1 Triticum aestivum | reverse complement strand
CAAGGGGGAAGGGGGTGGCTTCCCCCCCAAGCCAAGTGGGGCGCCCCCACCCCTAGGGTTTCCAACCCTAGGCGCAGGGGAAGGCCCAAGGGGGGCGCCCCAACCCACTAAGGGCTGGTTCCCTTCCCACTTCAGCCCATGGGGCCCTCCGGGATAGGTGGCCCCACCCGGTGGATCCCCGGGACCCTTCCGGTGGTCCCGGTACAATACCGATAACCCCCGAAACTTTCCCGGTGGCCGAAGTGGACTTCCTATATATAATTCTTCACCTCTGGACCATTCCGGAACTCCTCGTGACGTCCGGGATCTCATCCGGGACTCCGAACAACTTTCGGGTTTCCGCATACTCATATCTCTACAACCCTAGCGTCACCGAACCTTAAGTGTGTAGACCCTACGGGTTCGGGAGACATGCAGACATGACCGAGACGCCTCTCCGGTCAATAACCAACAGCGGGATCTGGATACCCATGTTGGCTCCCACATGTTCCACGATGATCTCATCGGATGAACCACGATGTCGAGGATTCAATCAATCCCATATACAATCCCCTTTTTCAATCGGTATGTTACTTGCCCGAGATTCGATCGTCGGTATCCCAATACCTTGTTCAATCTCGTTACCGCCAAGTCTCTTTACTCGTACCGTAACGCATGATCCCGTGGCTAACTCCTTAGTCACATTAAGCTCATTATGATGATGCATTACCGAGTGGGCCTAGAGATACCTCCCCGTCATACGGCGTGACAAATCCCAGTCTCGATCCGTGCCAACCCAACAGACACTTTCGGAGATACCCGTAGTGCACCTTTATAGTCACCCAGTTACGTTGTGATGTTTGGCACACCCAAAGCACTCCTACGACATCCGGGAGTTGCACGATCTCATGGTCTAAGGAAAAGATACTTGACATTGGAAAAGCTCTAGCAAACGAACTACACGATCTTTTGTGCTATGCTTAGGATTGGGTCTTGCCCATCACATCATTCTCCTAATGATGTGATCCCGTTATCAATGACATCCAATGTCCATAGTCAGGAAACCATGACTATCTGTTGATCAACGAGCTAGTCATGTAGAGGCTTACTAGGGACACGTTGTGGTCTATGTATTCACACATGTATTACGATTTCCGGATAACACAATTATAGCATGAACAATAGACAATTATCATGAACAAAGAAATATTATAATAACCATTTATTATTGCCTCTAGGGCATATTTCGAACACGTCGGTATCTCAATACCTAGTTCAATCTCGTTACCGACAAGTCTCTTTACTCGTTACGTAATGCATCATCTCGCAACTAACTCATTTGTCACATTGCTTGCAAGGCTTATAGTGATGTGCATTACCGAGAGGGCCCAGAGATACCTCTCCGACAATCGGAGTGACAAATGCTAATATCGAAATACGTCAACTCAACAAGTACCTTCGGAGACACCTGTAGAGCACCTTTATAATCAGCCAGTTACGTTGTGACGTTTGGTAGCACACAAAGTGTTCCTCCGGTAAGCAGGAGTTGCATAATCTCATAGACATAGGAACACGTATAAGTCATGAAGAAAGCAATAGCAACATACTAAACGATCAAGTGCTAAGCTAACGGAATGGGTCAAGTCAATCACATCATTCTCCTAATGATGTGATCCCGTTAATCAAATAACAACTCATGTCTATGGTTAGGAAACACAACCATCTTCGATTAACGAGCTAGTTAAGTAGAGGCATACTAGTGACACTATGTTTGTCTATGTATTCACACATGTATTATGTTTCCGGTTAATACAATTCTAGCATGAATAATAAACATTTATCATGATATGAGGAAATAAATAATAACTTTATTATTGCCTCTAGGGCATATTTCCTTCAGTCTCCCACTTGCACTAGAGTCAATAATCTAGATTACATTGTAATGATTCTAACACCCATGGAGTCTTGGTGCTGATCATGTTTTGCTCGTGGAAGAGGCTTAGTCAACGGGTCTGCAACATTCAGATCTGTATGTATCTTGCAAATCTCTATGTCTCCCACCTGGACTTGGTCCCAGATGGAATTGAAGCGTCTCTTGATGTGCTTGGTTCTCTTGTGAAATCTGGATTCCTTTGCCAAGGCAATTGCACCAGTATTGTCACAAAAGATTTTCATTGGACCCGATGCACTAGGTATGACACCTAGATCGGATATGAACTCCTTCATTTGCTGCTTCCGAAGCAGCTATGTACTCCGCTTCACACGTAGATCCCGCCACGACGCTTTGTTTAGAACTGCACCAACTGACAGCTCCACCGTTTAATGTAAACACGTATCCGGTTTGCAATTTAGAATCGTCCGGATCAGTGTCAAAGCTTGCATCGACGTAACCATTTACGACGAGCTCTTTGTCACCTCCATATACGAGAAACATATCCTTAGTCCTTTTCAGGTATTTCAGGATGTTCTTGACCGCTGTCCAGTGATCCACTCCTGGATTACTTTGGTACCTCCCTGCTAGGCTAATAGCAAGACACACATCAGGTCTGGTACACATCATTGCATACATGATAGAGCCTATGGCTGAAGCATAGGGAACATCTTTCATTTTCTCTCTATCTTCTGCAGTGGTTGGGCATTGAGTCTGACTCAACTTCACACTTTGTAACACAGGCAAGAACCATTTCTTTGCTTGATCCATTTTGAACTATTTCAAAACTTTGTCAAGGTATGTGCTTTGTGAAAGTCCTATCAGGCATCTTGATCTATCTGTATAGATCTTGATGCCCAATATGTAAGCAGCTTCACCAAGGTCTTTCACTGAAAAAATTCTTATTCAAGTATCCTTTTATGCTATCCAGAAATTCTATATCCTTTCCAATTAGTAATATGTCATCCACATATAATATCAGAAATGCTACAGAGCTCCCACTCACTTTCTTGTAAATACAGGCTTCTCCAAAAGTCTGTATAAAACCATATGCTTTGATCACACTATCAAAACGTTTATTCCAACTCCGAGAGGCTTGCACCAGTCCATAAATGGATCGCTGGAGCTTGCACACTTTGTTAGCTCCCTTTGGATCGACAAAACCTTCTGGTTGCATCATATACAACTGTTCTTCCAGATATCCATTCAGGAATGCAGTTTTGACATCCATTTGCCAAATTTCATAATCATAAAATGTGGCAATTGCTAACATGATTCAGACAGACTTAAGCATCGCTACGGGTGAGAAAATCTCATCATAGTCAATCCCTTGAACTTGTCGAAAACCTTTCGCAACAAGTCGAGCTTTATAGACAGTAACATTACCGTCAGCGTCAGTCTTCTTCTTGAAGATCCATTTATTCTCTATTGCTTGCCGATCATCGGGCAAGTCAACCAAAGTCCACACTTTGTTCTCATACATGGATCCCATCTCAGATTTCATGGCCTCAAGCCATTTTGCGGAATCTGGGCTCACCATCGCTTCTTCATAGTTTGTAGGTTCGCCTTGGTCAAGTAACATGACCTCCAGAATAGGATTACCGTACCAATCTGGTGCCGATCTTACTCTGGTTGACCTACGAGGTTCGGTAGTAACTTGATCTGAAGTTTCATGATCAACATCATTAGCTTCCTCACTAATTAGTGTAGGAGTCACAGGAACCGGTTTCTGTGATGAACTACTTTCCAGTAATGGAGCAGGTACAGTTACCTCATCAAGTTCTACTTTCCTCCCACTCACTTCTTTCGAGAGAAACTCCTTCTCTAGAAAGGATCCATTCTTAGCAACAAAAGTTTTGCCTTCGGATCTGTGATAGAAGGTGTACCCAACAGTTTCCTTTGGGTATCCTATGAAGACACATTTTTCCGATTTGGGTTCGAGCTTATCAGGTTGAAGCTTTTTCACATAAGCATCGCAGCCCCAAACTTTAAGAAACGACAACTTTGGTTTGTTGCCAAACCACAGTTCATATGGCGTTGTCTCAACGGATTTCGATGGTGCCCTATTTAACGTGAATGCAGTCGTCTCTAGAGCATAACCCCAAAACGATAGCGGTAAATCAGTAAGAGACATCATAGATCGCACCATATCTAGTAAAGTACGATTACGACGTTCGGACACACCATTACGCTTTGGTGTTCCGGGTGGCGTGAGTTGCGAAACTATTCCACATTGTTTCAAATGAAGACCAAACTCGTAACTCAAACATTCTCCTCCACGATCAGATCATAGAAACTTTATTTTCTTGTTACGATGATTTTCCACTTCACTCTGAAATTCTTTGAACTTTCCAAATGTTTCAGACTTATGTTTCATTAAGTAGATATACCCATATCTGCTCAAATCATCTGTGAAGGTGAGAAAATAATGATACCCGCCGCGAGCCTCAATATTCATCGGACCACATACATCAGTATGTATGATTTCGAACAATCTGTTGCTCACTCCATTGTTCCGGAGAACGGCGTTTTAGTCATCTTGCCCATAAGGCATGGTTCGCAAGTACCAAGTGATTCATAATCAAGTGATTCCAAAAGTCCATCAGTATGGAGTTTCTTCACGCGCTTTACACCAATATAACCCAAACGGTAGTGCCACAAATAAGTTGCACTATCATTATCAACTCTGCATCTTTTGGCTTCAACATTATGAATATGTGTATCACTACTATCGAGATTCAACAAAAATAGACCATTCTTCAAGGGTGCATGACCATAAAAGATATTACTCATATAAATAGAACAACAATTATTCTCTGACTTAAATGAATAACCGTCTCGCATCAAACAAGATCCATATATAATGTTCATGCTCAACGCTGGCACCAAATAACAATTATTTAGGTCTAAAACTAATACCGAAGGTAGATGTAGAGGTAGCGTGCCGACGGCGATCACATCGACTTTGGAACCATTTCCCACGCGCATCGTCACCTCATCCTTAGCCAGCCTTCGCTTAATCCGTAGTCCCTGTTTTGAGTTGCAAATATTAGTAACAGAACCAGTATCAAATACCCAGGTGCTACTGCGAGCTCTAGTAAGGCACACATCAATAACATGTATATCACATATACCTTTGTTCACCTTGCCATCCTTCTTATCCGCCAAATACTTGGGGCAGTTCCGCTTCCAGTGACCAGTCTGCTTGCAGTAGAAGCACTCAGTCTCAGGCTTAGGTCCAGACTTGGGTTTCTTCTCTTGAGCAGCAACTTGTTTGCCGTTCTTCTTGAAGTTCCCCTTCTTCTTCCCTTTACCCTTTTTCTTGAAACTGGTGGTCTTGTTGACCATCAACACTTGATGCTCCTTCTTGATTTCTACCTCCGCAGCCTTTAGCATTGCGAAGAGCTCGGGAATTGTCTTATCCATCCCTTGCATATTATAGTTCATCACGAAGCTCTTGTAGCTTGGTGGCAGTGATTGAAGAATTCTGTCAATGACACTATCATCCGGAAGATTAACTCCCAGTTGAATCAAGTGATTGTTATACCCAGACATTTTGAGTATATGTTCACTAACAGAACTATTCTCCTCCATCTTGCAGCTATAGAACTTATTGGAGACTTCATATCTCTCAATCCGGGCATTTGCTTGAAATATTAACTTCAACTCCTGGAACATCTCATATGCTCCATGACGTTCAAAACGTCGTTGAAGTCCCGGTTCTAAGCCGTAAAGCATGGCACACTGAACTATCGAGTAGTCATCAGCTTTGCTCTGCCAAACGTTCTTAACATCGTCAGTTGCATCTGCAGCGGGCCTGGCACCCAGCGGTGCTTCTAGGACGTAATTCTTCTGTGCATCAATGAGGATAATCCTCAAGTTACGAACCCAGTCCATGTAATTGCTACCATCATCTTTCAACTTTTCTTTCTCAAGGAACGCATTAAAATTCAACGGAACAACAACACGGGCCATCTATCTAAAATCAACATAGACAAGCAAGATACTATCAGGTACTAAGTTCATGATAAATTTAAGTTCAAATAATCATATTACTTAAGAACTCCCACTTAGATAGACATCCCTCTAATCATCTAAGTGATCATGTGATCCAAATCAACTAAACCATGTTCGATCATCACGTGAGATGGGGTAGTTTTCAATGGTGAACATCACTATGTTGATCATATCTACTATATGATTCACGCTCGACCTTTCGGTCTCAGTGTTCCGAGGCCATATCTGCATATGCTAGGCTCGTCAAGTTTAACCCGAGTATTCTGCGTGTGCAAAACTGGCTTGCACCCGTTGTAGATGGACGTAGAGCTTATCACACCCAATCATCACGTGGTGTCTCGGCATGACGAACTTTAGCAACGGTGCATACTCAGGGAGAACACTTTTATCTTGAAATTTAGTGAGAGATCATCTTATAATGCTACCTGTCGGTGTCAAAACCGGCGGATCTCGGGTAGGGGGTCCCGAACTGTGCGTCTAAGGTGGATGGTAATAGGAGGCGGGGGACACGATGTTTACCCAGGTTCGGGCCCTCTCGATGGAGGTAATACCCTACTTCCTGCTAGATTGATCTTGATGATACGAGTATTACAAGAGTTGATCTACCACGAGATCGTAGAGGCTAAACCCTAGAAGCTAGCCTATGGTATGATTGTTGTTGTCCTACGGACTAAATCCTCCGGTTTATATAGACATTGGAGGGGGCTAGGGTTACACAGAGTCGGTTACAAGGGAGGATATCTACATATCCGTATTGCCAAGCTTGCCTTCCACGCCAAGGAGAGTCCCATCCGGACACGGGACGAAGTCTTCAATCTTGTATCTTCATAGTCCAACAGTCCGGCTAAAGGATATAGTACGGCTGTCCGGGGACCCCCTAATCTAGGACTCCCTCAGTAGCCCCTTAACCAGGCTTCAATGACGATGAGTCCGACGCGCAGATTGTCTTCGGCATTGCAAGGCGGGTCCCTCCGAATATTCCATAGAAGATTTTGAACACAAGGATAGTATCCGGCTCTGCAAAACAAATTCCACATACCACCGTAGAGAGAATAATATTTCCACAAATCTAATCTGCTGACAACTTTTCATAACGTGGCATCACACCACGGCCCGGTCATTATTCAAACCGTTTCTCCCAGCCTGCCACTGCACGTTTCGCGAGGCGGTTTTATTGGCACGTCTTGTCGAAGCAGAGATCGTGTCCCCCTTATCACGGGATTCTCATCAATACGGGTATGGGTAACCCAATCGTGCCTGTTGGTATGACTCCTCGATTTTAGGCAAGTCCCAAACGGCCACGCGGAGGACGCTTGATATTCACCCTCTTTATAAAGGGGCCAAGGCCTGTTCCTTTCTTCTCGCGCTCAATCGAATCCTTCCCCCACCTCGAGTTCCAACACCCAAGGCTCAGGCTAGGCGCTTCGGGCCTTCAATCATGTCCGGATCCAACCTTCAAGGTCGGTGGATGCCCTCCTCCGTCACAGAGGAGGACATCAAGAAGCTAAGAGAGGCCAGGTATCTGACCGCCGAAATTTCGCACAGGCTGCCTGCTAGAGGGCAGGTCATCCCCACTCCCGAGCCTAACAAGAGTGTCGTATTTGTCTCCCACTTCCTCCGAGGGCTAGGCTTTAGTCTAGATCCCTTTGTTAGAGGGCTCATGTTCTATTAGGGGCTGGATTTCCATGATCTGGCCCCGGATTCCATCCTTCACATCTCGTCGTTCATCGTCGTGTGTGAGGACTTCCTCCATGTCACCCCACACTTCGGCTTGTGGCTCAAGACCTTCAATGTGAAGCCGAAGATGATTAATGGGCGACACGCAGAATGCGGAGGTGCCATAATAGGCAAAGGCGCCGATGCTCCATGGCCAAAGGGTTCCTTCCCGGAGGTGTCCAGCTTATGGCAACGGGAGTGGTTTTACATCACAGCTCCCCGTGGTACTAAGTGGGTAGCCGCCCCTGCCTTCCGCTCGCCCCCCCGCCACAACTGGCGTCATGGGTCAACAAGGGGATGGACTGGGGGCCAGTAAATGACGTGCTGACATTGCAGAGTCGCATCCGAGATCTCCTCGAGAGAGATGTCAGCCTTGTCAAGATAATGCAAGTCATGCTAGTTCGTCGAGCCCTGCCTTGCAAACGTTGACCTCTCCGTATGTGGGAGTTCAACCTGGAAGGACCGCGAACTATTCAGCACTTCTTCGGCATGACGCACGAAGAGATATACGGATTGTTCTTCGGATCACAAATAAAATGTCCGGACACCACCGAGGATGCGGGTCTGAGCTGCAATCGTCCAGATACCCAAGTAAGTAATTCTTCGGCCGAACATGCTGTCTTTTTATTTATCACAACATCATTCTGAAAAGTCGCTCTTTGACCAGGACTGGGTAAAAAAGGCGAAGATGATCAGGTGTTCGGCCCCCCTTCTCGAAGGCTCAACAGATCCAGTACTGGCCAGAATGCTTGAGCTCGTGCCTTATCAAGCGCCATCAGGGGAAGATAAAGGGGGGAATAAAGAAGCCAAAAGCGAGCCTCACTCATTATTCATCCAAACCGGGGGAATTAGTGCCTCCGCGAAGGAGGATAACCAGGGAGAAGAATCTAAAATTCCTTCCCCCCAAGGAAGGAAGAGGGCCGCCTTTGAAGACTTGGAAACAATGGTTTTCCAAACGAGGGAAGAAACCTTCGTCAGGGGGCCCTACCCCGGAGGGCATCCTTACCGCAGAGTACCCGCAAGGGGACCAACCCTCCACCGAGCTGTAAGTAAACAAAAGTACTTCATAGTAAATATACCCTGCTTTATTTCCGAGAACAGTAACTGAGACGTATGTCTTGTAGTTCGGATCGTAGCCCTTCTCGACAAAGTTCGTCTTCGGGGGATCTTCTTCCGGGGATGATGGAGAGCGAAATGCCTCCCCGTGCCTCCCCACCTCGTGAAGCAGATGACCCTGAGGTGTCGTCACGGAGGGTTTCTCCTGATCCGCCAAGGCCAGAGGGTAACCCTTCGGCCACCCGAAGTCCGGAGTATTCGGCTCCTAAGGAGAGCAACAGAAAGACTCCGTGACTGTCCGGTGCGCGACCAGATGCACTGATGAATCTTCTACAACAACAGCTTCCAAGCGAGTTCGGGGAAGGCCCCATTCGAGATTCTCTATGGCAGAAAGTGCCATACTCCTCTCAATTGGTCAGAACTGGTGAACGCCAACTTCTTGGCAATGACTTAATCACAGAGGCTAAAGAAATGTGTAAAGTCATCCGTGAAAATCTCAAAGCCGCGCAATCGCGCCAGAAGAGTTACTCTGATAGTAAGCACCGTGATGTGGCTTTCGAGATCGGAGACCATGTCTACCTCCGCGTCTCTCCAATGAAAGGCACTCGTCGCTTCGGTATCAAAGGGAAGCTTGCCCCTAGATACGTGGGTCCTTTCAAGATCATTGGCAAAAGAGGCGACCTCGCCTATCAACTTCAGCTTCCCTCCAACTTCGCGAATGTGCACGATGTGTTCCACGTGTTACAGCTCCGCAAGTGCTTCAAGACGCCTGAGCGCACTATCAACTTCGAAGAGATTGACCTCCAAGAAGATATGTCTTATCATGAGCACCCCGTTGCTATTCTTGAAGAAACTGAGCGCAAGACTCGCAACAAGTCAATCAAATTCCTGAAAGTGAAGTGGTTGCACCATTCCGACCGAGAAGCCACCTAGGAACGCGAGGACCATCTCCGTTCCGAATATCCGGAGTTCTTTCAGTCCTAGATCTCGGGAGGAGATCCCCTCGTAGTGGTGGAGTGTTGTAACACCCCGGATGTAACTTTCCATATTTGTAACTCCAACTCTTGCCATTTTCGGCTATGTGTTATGATATTCCCTTCGTGGTCGGGTTTTGTCTTTCGTTTTGCATTTTGTTCATGTCATGCATCTCATATCATGTCATCATGTGCATTGCATTTGCATACGTGTTCGTCTCAGGCATCCGAGCATTTTCCCCGTTGTCCGTTTTGCAATCCGGCGCTCCCACCTCCTCCGGCGCACCCCTCTTGTTTTCTTTCGTGAGCGGGTGTCGAACGCTCTCGGAATGGACCGACGCTTGTCAAGTGGCCTTGGTATACCACTGGGAGACCACCAGTCAAGTTTCGTTCCATTTGGAGGTCGTTTGGTACTCCAACGGTTAACCGGGCATCCGCAAAGTCCGCTTGTGTGTGCAGCAAAAACCCTTCTCTAAACAGCCCAAAACCCCTCTAAGTCACTTCCATGCTCTAGGTCGTTCGATCACGATCGTGTGGGCGAAAACCGCACCTCATTTTGGACTCTCCTAGCTCCCTCTACCTATATATTTGCACCCCTCCCGAAATCATTCTAGTCCAAACCCTAAAAATCGCCCTCTCCGCGGCCGGACGCGTCCGCCGCCGCCGGACGAACCAGCGCCGCCGCCCTCGTCCAATCGGGGCGCGCCACGTCACCACCCCGGGCGCCCCACTTCGCCGCGAGCCCGCTGGCCCGCCGAAGCCCGCCGCGGGCCCTCCCGAG
>NC_057814.1:45708383-45730480 GCF_018294505.1 Triticum aestivum | reverse complement strand
CCCGCCGGCCGCCCGTCGCGCCACCGCCGGCGCCTCGCGCCACCGCGGCCCCGCCGCGTCCGACCCCGCCGGCGCCTCCCGCCGTCGCGCCGCCGCCTCCTTCCTCCACCTCGCCGCCTCGCCGTCTCCCTCCTCCACGCCGGACGCCGGCGACCGCACCTCTGCTCCGGCCGAAGCACCGGCGGCCCGAGCTCGAAGCCGCCCGATCTAGATCTCCAGTGGTTGACTTCCTTCTTCCCCGTTTTTTTCTCGAAGTCCTGAAAGATTTGACGTTATATGTCCATGTTCATAGCATCATAACTCTCTGCATATAGCTCCGTTTCGCGCGTGTAATATATCGAAATGTTCGTCTAGTGATGCTCTTCATTTTGTTCCATTGCACCATGTTCATTTGAGTCACTCTTGATAACCGAATCTCTGCTGCAAGAGTGCTAGTTGCTGTTATCTGCTGTTACTTAGCAGAACTTGGAGATTTGTTATTTTTGTTGCATTTAATCTGTGCATCTTATGGGCATGAGCTCTACATGTGTTTTGTTTTATGCCATGCCATATTTACGGAGGTGTATGCCATGTATTTTTGTGATCTCTGTGGTGACTAGAACAAGCGTGCAAACTAGGCTCCGTAATGTTTCTGATTTCAGAGACATTGGTAATTTCTGTCTTTGTCTGCTGTTATTTTGTTGCTATGTATCCATGGGTCTACAGAGAGGTCCATGCTTATTTTGGAGATGTTCATTAAGGATGTTTTGTAGATATTGTTGTAATTGATCCATTCCTGCCATTGTTTGCAATTATGGAGTGCAATAGCATGACTCAAGCTTGATCTACTTTTGCTATAAAATATTTCTGGCAGATTGTTTACGTGTTATTCAATTTTGCCAAGCTTGTTGTAGTTGTTTCATTCATGCTATGTACTTGATCTTGCCATGGATAGCTTCATAAACATGCCATATTTCTGTAGGTATGCTTGTTTTGTCATGCATTGCTTTGTGGTGAGTGCATCAAGCTCACCAAGATGCCTTCATATTACTGTTTCTGCCATGCTCTGTTTTCTGCCAAGTCTGAAACCTGTTAACGGAACTTGCTATGTTCACATGGTTGCCATCATATCTTCTGGTCCTTTTTGGCTTATGGTCAGTAAGGGATTTGTGTCATATGCATTTAGTAGAATACTTCCATGCTTTGTTTTGCCATGTTAAGTTCCTGTAGCATGTTGATTTCGTGCTCTGAACATTGCTACCTGATGCTGTTTCTGCCATGTCCAGTAATTTCACCAAGTCTGTGAACCTGTTATCTTTTGCTCTTTTGCCATGCTTGTTTGAACCTTTTAGATTGTGATCTAGCCGTAGCTCAGTGTTCATCTTTTGTCAAGCATCTCTTGTAGATTACTGCCATGTGCTTTGTTGCTATGTTGGAGTGCTGTAGCATTGTAACTTGTTGCATTCTATGTGCTATCATGCTGTTAATCGCAGATTCGTGTCATTCTTGTTTTGCTTGCCATTTGCAAACCGTGCATCCGTTTCCGGTGATCTTTATATCGATTTCAACCGAAATCATCTCATGTTTCCAGTGGCATGCTTGGTTTGCCAAGTTACTGCCTTGTTCATCATTTTCCTTCCGGGGCACGCATATGCATCGCATATCATATCTCACATATCATACATGTTTTGCATCATGTTGCTTGTGCATCTTCCGTGATTGATTGTGGTTCCGTTGCTTGTGTTCTTGTTTTGGGTAGAGCCGGGAGACGAGTTCGTGAACGAGGAACTTGTTGAGTACGCTTACGAGGATCAAGCTTTCGACAACTCTGAGAACCTTGCAGGCAAGATGACCACCCCTCGAAATCACTTCTATCTTTGCTTTGCTAGTTGTTCGTTCTATTGCCATGCTGCGCTACCTACCACTTGCTATATCATGCCTCCCATATTGCCATGTCAGCCTCTAACCATCCTTTCCTAGCAAACCGTTGTTTGGCTAAGTTACCGCTTTTGCTCAGCCCTTCTTATAGCGTAGCTAGTTGCAGGTGAAGTTGAAGTTGGTTCCATGTTAGAACATGGTTATTATGTTGGGATATCACAATATCTCTTATTATATTAATGCATCTATATACATTTGGTAAAGGGTGGAAGGCTCGGCCTTATGCCTGGTGTTTTGTTCCACTCTTGCCGCCCTAGTTTTCCGACATACCGGTATTATGTTCCTTGAGTTTGCGTTCCTTACGCGGTTGAGTGATTTATGGGACCCCCTTGACAGTTCGCCTTGAATAAAACTCCTCCAGCAAGGCCCAACCTTGGTTATACCATTTGCCACCTGAGCCTTTTTCACCCGGGTTTTCTAGAGCCCGAGGGTCATCTTTATTTTAAACCCCCGGGCCAGTGCTCCTCCGAGTGTTGGTCCAAACTAGAGCACCGTGCGGGACCGTCCCTTGGCAACTTGGGTTACGTTGGTACCTGTACGCTTAGCTTATCCGGTGTGCCCTGAGAACGAGATATGTGCAGCTCCTATCGGGATTTGTCGGCACAGCGGGTGGTCTTGCTGGTCTTGTTTTACCATTGTCGAAATGTCTTGTAAACCGGGATTCCGAGACTGATCGGGTCTTTTCGGGAGAAGGTTTATCCTTCGTTGACCGTGAGAGCTTATGATGGGCTAAGTTGGGACACCCGTGCAGGGTATTATCTTTTGAAAGCCGTGCCCGCGGTTATGAGGCAGATGGGATTTAATGTCCGGTTGTAGAGAATTTGTCACTTAACTTAATTAAAATACATCAACCGTGTGTGTAGCCCTGATGGTCTCTTCTCGGCGGAGTCCGGGAAGTGAACACGGTTTGAGTTATGAATGACGTAAGTAGGAGTTCAGGATCACTTCTTGGTCATTACTAGATGACAACCGTTCCGTTGCTTCTCTTCTCGCTCTCTTTTGCGTATGTTAGCCACCATATATGCTTAGTGCATGCTGCAGCTCCACCCAATTTCACCATCCTTTCCTATGAGCTTAAATAGTCTTGATCTCGCGGGTGTGAGATTGCTGAGTCCTTGTGACTCACAGATTCTACTAAAACAGTTGCAGGTGCCGACGATGCCATTGCAGATGATGGGATCGACCTCAAGTGGGAGTTCAACGAGGAACGTGGTTGTTACTATGTTTCTTTTCCTGATGATCAGTAGTGGAGCCCAGTTGGGACGATCGGGGATCTAGCATTTGCGGTTATCTAATTTTCATTTGGATTTTGACCGTAGCCGGTCTATATGTATGTATTTTGGATGATTTATGGATTATATTTATGTATTGTGTGAAGTTGCGATTGTAAGCCAACTCTTTATCCCATTCTTGTCCATTACATGGGATTGTGTGAAGATGACCCTTCTTGCGACAAAACCACAATGTGGTTATGCCTCTAAGTCGTGCCTCGACACGTGGGAGATATAGCCGCATCGTGGGCGTTACAAGTTGGTAATCAGAGCCATCCCCGACTTAGGAGCCCCTGCTTGATCGAATCGCTGGCGTTGTTGAGTCTAGAACAAAAATGTTTTTGAGTCTTAGGATTATATATATCGGAGAGTAGGATTCTTTTTACTCCTCAGTCCCTTCGTCGCTCTGGTGAGGTCTCCTGATGTAGAAGTTTTGACTCTTCTCTCCTCAAATTTCACTAAATTTTTTTTAGGATCACGCGGGTATCTTAGAATCGTTCCGATGGTTTTGTGACGAGAACATTGTTCTTGGTGCCTCCTGACATTTAGGGGTTGTGGCAGTGTCCCTGGGAGTTGAGCTCTGAGGTGTTATCGTCACAATTTTATCGTTGCAGTTCTGGAATACCTGAGTTTCGCCGACATCGAAATCTCTTTTATGCAGTTGTTGGTGAGATCACCTCGACGCCACCCAGTACTGGGGCGGGAGTTCGGGAGTATTGCCATAACTCGTATAACAGATGCTTTTCGAAGGTTGAGGTACACGATTTCCGAAGGTTTCTTGGTTATGTGTTGACGGATGGATACAGCTGGATCTAGGGATTGCTAGTTTGGGTGATATATTTTGTGTCCCCTGTATCCCCAACACCAGTGCATAACCAGAAAGTTTCGGGAGTTTATAAGTGGGAATTCAAGTAGCTCCTAGGATATCTTTCCGACAGACGCATGATATGAGATTGGGGTTCGACGTCTAGTGGTCCGCCTTTCCACGGTTGGTTTTACAGTGGTCTCGTAGTGTCTTAAAGAGTCCTTGGCTATGCCGACTCGGGGACGCTTCGTATGTCATGTGCACTGCCTTGTACATGATGGTGCTGTACGATCGAGCCCGTGTGGGCCCCACCACGAAAACTTCGGACAAAATATCTATCATATGTTTGTTTCGGCTTATTCTGCAAGCCAATACCTTGTTTTGTTTTGTATTGTGGTATTCGAGTTGCTTCAAAGTCAAATGTTGATTCCATACCTTTTTTTAAGTGGCTTCTCAACTTAATGGAAGTGTGATGATTTACTATGGAATTCATTCGTTCATCTTCGTTCGAATGTTTATTGTGAAGACTATATGTTGCAATTTCTATCCGTTGATTCTACTTGTCTATTTGTCTATCAAGATGCTAACGGATGTCACCCTCTTCAGGATGGCTCCGCCAACGCGTCAGAATCCGGATCGCAATGAAGGGAGTCAGGCGAACCCTCCGCCACCACCTCCGGCTCCGGAGGCATGGCAAGCTATCATGGCAGCCACCAATGCCTATGCCCAGATGATTCTGCAACTCTTGCAAGAACGCACCCAAGGGCAAGGCAATCAAGGAAATCCAGGTCAAGGCAACATTCAGCCTCATTTCGCTACACTCAATCAGTTTCTCGCAAATCAGCCCAAGTCTTTCAGGTACTGTGCCGAGGCCACGGATGCCGATGATTGGCTCGTGGACATCAACAAGAATTTTGAATGTAGCAATGTCAGGCCTGAGGATTATGTCAAGTTCGCTTCTTTTTAGCTCAAGGACCAAGCTGCTGATTGGTATCAACAATACAAAGATTCCAGAGGAGGTCGTGTGATCACTTGGACTGACTTCTGTCGGGACTTCAAAGCGCACCACATTCCACAAAGTGTTGTTGAGAGCAAGCGTGAGGAGTTCCGCAATCTCAAGCAAGGCAACGTGTCTGTGTATCAATTCAACATCCAGTTTCAGAAACTTGCTCGCTTCGCTAAACAAGACGTTCCTGATGAAAAGAGCATGATCTATCACTTCAGAGGTGGCCTTAGAGAGGATCTGCAGTTAGCTCTCGTTCTTGTTGAGCCTACTCAGTTTGATCAATTGTATAACATGGCACTGAAGCAAGAGGCTGCTCAGCTCAAGTGTGAGACTTCTAAGAAGAGAGTCAGGGACGCAGTTCAGTCTTCTTCTTCCTCGCTAATGGCTGCTAAGCAACAGAAGTTCTGGTTGCCTCCTCCTCCTCCGTTTCGTCAGCCTTACCAGCAGAAGAACAAAGGTGGCCATGGATCTTCCCACTCTTCCAACCCTGGCTATCAGAACAAGTCTCAGAATCAAGCTCCAAAGTCGAATGCTCCTTATCATCGTCCACTCTCAGAGGTGACTTGCAACAAGTGTCAGCAGAAAGGTCACTATGCAAACAAATGCTTCAACCAAAGGCGTCTTCCGCCTCCTCCTCCTGTCAGATCTTCCAGCAATGCAGTGGTCAAGCATAATCCCAAGGCTGCAAAGGTGAACATGATGAATGCAGCTCAAGCAGAGGAGTCTACTGATGTGATAATGGGTAATCTTCCTGTTAATGACTTTCTTGCAAAAGTTCTTTTGTCACTGGTGCATCGCATTGTTTCATGTCAAGATCATTCGTTGCAAAGCATGATTTCATTTCGGAAATGTTGGAAAAGCCCATGGGAGTTATTTCTCCGGGCTCTTCTATGAGGGCTACCACAATGATTCCGGATGTTTCTATCAAGATGGGCAACTATAAATTTCTGTCTAAACCTTTTGTTCTTGGTGACTCGGATATTGATCTAATTCTCGGGATGGACTGGCTTTCTAAGCACAAGGCTCAACTTGATTGTGCTGCCAGGGAAATTCAATTGACACACTCTTCTGAGGATGTTATCATTTATGCCGCTCGTGATGAAACCATTCGGTTATTTTCTCTCAATGAGAAGGGCGAATTGAATGCCATCTCTCAGATTCCAGTCGTTTGTGAGTACCAAGATGTCTTTCCAGAAGAGCTTCCGGGTATGCCTTCTCACCGGCCAGTTGAGTTCGTTATCGATCTAGAGCCTGGCACGGAACCCGTTTGCAAGCGTCCATAAAAGCTTGGACCCAAGGAGCTGAAGGAATTGAAGAAACAACTCAATGAACAAGAGCGTCTGGGTTTAATCAGACCGAGTTCTTCTCCATGGGGTTGTGTTGTTCTTTTTGTCCAGAAGAAGGATGGCACAGACCGACTTTGTGTCGACTACCGTCCATTGAACAAGAAGACTATCAAGAACAAGTATCCACTTCCGAACATCAATGAGCTATTCGAGCAACTCAAAGGTGCTAAAGTATTCTCCAAGCTTGACCTTCGTATGGATTATTGTTGAGGATATAGACCTTAGAGTCACCCGCCAGGAGGGGCCGGGTTACTCATATGGTCGTTGCCAGAAGCCCGGAGCCAAGCTTGAAGACGATGGGCCAGAGATGGGCTTAAGACCCGGATACGGCTTAAGGCCCGTAGTTACAATCATTATTATTGTAGAACTTGCAGTGTAAGGCAAGTATAGTTGAGAGTCCGAGCCGGACATTCTTATGAGCCGGCCGGGACTCTAAGGGCTGCTGGGCGTCAGCCTCCCTATATAAAGGGACGACCTGGCAGCGGTTTGGGGACAAGAACAACCTGATCGAGAGCCGGGCATAGCAGTTTAGCTCCCTGGTGATCGTAACCCTAATCAATACCACCTCAAACTGGACGTAGGCTTTTACCTTCACCGTAAGGGGCCGAACCAGTATAAACCCTCGTGTTCCTTGTCCCGCATTAACCCCTTCAAGCTTCCTAGTTCCGATGGCTCCACGACTAAGTCCTAGCTCGAGGACATCTGCCGTGACAATTCCACGACAGTTGGCGCCCACCGTGGGGCCGGCGCACGGTGGATTTGAGTTCTTGAAGGGTAGCTTCGAAGGGCTCAAGGGATACGCTGTGGGCCGGATGACCAAGAGTCGTCGCGGCAAGCTCTACATCGACGATGCAAACTGGGGCCCCGACGCCGGCTCAATTGAGTACGGGTACCGGGTCCCCTTCGGCGGAATTCATGTTTTCATTGGCAAGATTAGTGAGCCAGGCCCTGAGCCGGGTCTCTGCGCCGATCTCATCGAGACGGCTCAGCGTGTGCGACCCGCCCGGGCCCGGCCTGCCTTAAGGCATGCTTTTGTGGGGTGTATCCATGGAGGACTCTCTGATCGATCTGGATCTGGGGATGAAACGGCCGCCGGCTCTGACGGCGAGTCGGCCACCGATGAGTCAAACTCGTTGTATCAACTTCAAGATGGCAGGCTCATGGGCTGTTCCATTGGTGACAGTATTCCGGACCCATTTGAGCTGCCAAGTCAGGTTGGAGTCTTTATGGCTGGTGCGCAGCCTGTTCAGAACCCCGCTGCTGGAGCGGGAAACCCGGTGCCTTCTCCGGCTCAGGTGCTGATGGATCTCATGGACAAGATGACGGCCCTGCTAACCGCCACGGTTGACCCGGCAGATCAAGCTCAGCACGATGCAGAGGTGGCACAGTTAAAATTGGATCTAATGAAAGCTAAAGAGGATCTTGCAGTGGAAGGGATCAGGCTGGCTGCGGAGAGGGCGGCTCTCGATGCCCAAACTCAGCTGATCCAGGCGCAGTCCTTCCAACTCACGATGGATCAGAACGCGGCCAATGAGGTCATGAGAAGGAGGCATCAAAAAACCCAATCTTGACTCCCTCCGGTTTAAGATCCACGCAACCTCTTCAACATGCCAGGTGCAGGGCCTAGTAACCCGCCAGGGGTCATAGCGCCCGGGTCTGGACCCCTTATTCAGCCACGAGGGATGGGGCCTCCCCAGGTGCCCCCTGGCCCGCCTCAGTATGTGCCAATACCCCCGGGTCATTATAATAACCCCCTGGAGAACATGGTCGCTGCGGCAGCACGGCTGGCAGCTCTACCAGTTGACGGCGACTCTCCGATGGCTATGGAAACCCGCCGGGTCAGGGAACTCCTTCAGACAGCACTGGTGCAGCAAGAGGCGTACTCCTACAGCCGGGACAGGATCCACTCGACCCCTCGTCCAGTCCAGAGCCCGAGTTACAGCCGGCACATGGTCTCAGCAACCGGTTCGAGTAACGTCCGACGCCATGACCCGCCCCCTGGCCATGGCCCGGCTCATAATGGAGCCTTTTACGCAGCAGACCAGGACAAAGCGCGGCAAGAGGCGGAGCAAGTGCCTCAATTGACGGCTTACCAGACCCCCCCGGCTTATCCGACGACTTCCGTCGATGTGGGTATCCCTACCAGGACCGGGGGTCTCCCTTGTTTAGTGCCAGCTATCCGTAATGAACGTCTACCTAAGGACTTCAAGGGCCCTAGGAAGGTGCCTAATTACACAGCTGACTTACAACCCGCAGCCTGGATCGAGAGTTATGAGATGGCTATGGAACTGCTGGAGGTCAGTGAGGCGGCCATGGCGAAGTATTTCACCATGATGTTAGATGGGACTGCCCGCACTTGGTTGAAAGGGCTACCACCGAATTCCATTGGGTCTTGGGCTGAGCTGAAAGCCCGGTTCATCCAAAACTTCAAAGATACCTGTAGGCAGTCTATGTCAATTGTGGATTTGACTAACTGTAAGCAGCAGGAGGGTGAGTCTACGACACATTGGGTTCGCCGGGTTAAGGAGATCATACACTCGTGAGACAAGATGGATGCCGACTCAGCGGTTTTAATGCTGGAGCAGAATTGTCGTTTTGTGCCCCTGAAGATGAAACTCGGGCGGCTTAAGCGCGACTGCAGTGATATGGGTACACTAATGGCGGCTCTTGTCAAGTATGCCGATTCTGATGGTACCAAGGATCCCCCTTCAGATGATGAAAGCACAGGGAAGGGAAAGAAGAACGGCAATGGCAAGGGTCCTTAGTTTAACCCGGGGAACCAAGGAGGAGGCAAGCGCAAGGCCGATGGCAGCCTAGAGTTTGTAGCCAACGCCAGCTCACAAGGTGATAACCAGCGACGCAAGGGGAGGGCCCCTCCCCGGGGCGGCGGGTCAGGTCCGACGCTGGAGCAGCTGTTGAATGAACCTTGTCCAAGGCATGGCTCTAGAGAGAAGCCAGCGACTCATCTGTGGAAGGATTGTGCAATCATGAAGGCTTTTAAGAATTACAATGGCCCGGGCGGCGGCTCAGGCGCCGGCGGCTTTCATGGCCCGGGCGGCGGCTCAAATTCCGGTCCTTAGAACGGTCAAGGGGGCTTTAATCAGCAGTCTGGCCAGGGTCATCAACAGCAGCAGGGGGGCTATCAGACCAATCCAAAGCAGCTTAGCGGTGGACAGTATGATGTGTTTACCACTAGTCTGTGCAAGCGAGATCAGAAGCTTCACAAGAGGGCTGTGAATGCTGTTGAGCCGGCAGTTCCACGCTACTTGCGGTGGTCTGAGCAGCCTATAGTATGGAGCAGGGAGGATCACCCTCCCCGGGTGGATAACCCGGGCCACTTGGCATTAGTGGTGGCCCCTCAAGTGGGAGGATATAAGTTCACAAAGGTGCTCATGGATGGAGGCAACAACATCAACATCCTCTATTATGAGACTTTTCACCGTATGGGGTTGGTTGATAAGAACCTCAGCCAGTCAAACACTATCTTCCATGGTGTGGTACCTGGTAAGTCGGCTTATCCAGTCGGCAAGATCGAATTGGAAGTGGCTTTTGGTGATGAGAACAACTACAGGGTGAAGAAATTGACCTTTGAGGTGGTCAAGATAAGAAGTCCATACCATGCTATATTTGGACGGCCGGCTTACGCCAAGTTCATGGCACAACCGTGTTATGTGTACTTACAGCTCAAGATGCCGGGTCACAATGGGACCATTACGGTTCACGGCAGCCAGAAAGTGGCTCTGGAGTGTGAGGAAGGCGATGCGGCTTATGCAGAATCTGTGTGTGCTACAGAGGAGTTGAAGTTTTACAAAGACAATGTTGACCCAACAGATATGACCTCTCTGAAAAAGCCAACTACAGAACAAGAGCCGGCAATGAAATTTAAATCAGCTGATGAGACTAAACTTGTTGATTTTGTTCCAGGTGACTCATCTCAGCAGTTTAGCATCAGTGCAAATCTGGATCCAAAATAGTAAAGCGCGCTCATTGAGTTCATCCATGAGAATAGGGACATCTTCGCATGGAAACCTTCTGACATGCCAGGTGTACCTAGAGAACTCGCTGAGCATACTCTAAATGTTGATCCGAAATTTAAGCCGGTCAGACAGTTCCTTCGGCGGTTTAATGAAGAGAGGCGGAAAGCTATTGGTGAAGAGGTGGCCCGGCTCTTGGCGGCCTGGTTTATCGTTGAAGTCTTTCACCCAGAGTGGTTAGCTAACCCGGTGCTCGTACTCAAGAAGAACGGCACTTGGCGAATGTCTGTGGACTACACGGACTTAAACAAGGCGTGTCCGGCTGATCCTTTTGCCCTCCCCCGTATTGATCAAATCATTGATGCTACGGCAGGTTGTGCATGTTTAAGTTTCTTGGATGCTTATTCCGGTTATCATCAGATTAAGATGGCAGTTAAGGACCAGGAGAAGACGGCGTTCATCACTCCCTTTGGAGCCTTCTGCTATGTGTCTATGCCCTTTGGACTCAAGTGTGCACAGGCGACTTACCAGCGTTGTGTACAGAACTGTCTTCATAAACAGATTGGGCGCAATGTTCACGCTTATGTGGACGATATTGTGGTTAAATCCATAAAAGAGGAAACCCTGATAGATGATTTAAGGGAAACCTTTGATAATCTCCGGGTCTATAAGATGATGCTTAACCCGGCCAAGTGTGTATTTGGTGTCCCTGCAGGCAAGCTCTTGGGATTTTTGGTTTCTGATAGAGGCATTGAGGCTAACCCGGAGAAGATCAAGGCCATCACCTCCCTGGCTAAGCCGGCGTGTGTAAATGACGTTCAGCGTCTGGCGGGTCGCATCGCTGCTTTAAGCCGGTTTATAAGCCGTTTGGGTGAGAAGGCCATGCCATTATATCAGTTGATGAAGAAAACTGATAACTTTGTCTGGAATGATGCAGCCAATACCGCTTTTGAGGATTTGAAGAAGCAGCTGGCAGAGCCCCCAGTCCTTGCTGCTTCGGTTGATAAGGAGCCCTTATTACTGTATGTGGCGGCAAACGCACGAGCCGTCAGTGTGGCTATTGTGGTGGAGCGCAAGGAGGAGGGTAAGGAGCATCCGGTTCAGCGGCCGGTTTATTATGTCAGCGAAGTGCTCATTGAGTCCAAGCAGCGGTACCCGCATTGGCAGAAGCTTGTGTATGGTGTTTTCATGGCGAGCCGGAAGCTTAAGCATTATTTTCAGGGTCATCCCATCACTGTGGTCAGTTCTGCCCCCCTTGGTGATATCATTCAAAACAGAGAGGCCACAGGGAGAATTGCTAAGTGGGCTATAGAACTTGGACCTCATGGTCTCAAATATGTGCCACGCACTGCTGTTAAGTCTCAGGCCTTGGTGGATTTCATCAATGATTGGACAGAGTCACAAGTGCCCGAGCAAAAGCTAGATAACACATATTGGACTATTCACTTCGATGGGTCCAGGCAGTTGGAGGGCTCGGGGGCTGGCGTTGTATTGGCTTCCCCTAAAGGTGACAAGTTCCATTATGTGTTACAGTTGATGTTTCCTTGCACTAACAATGCGGCTGAGTACGAGGCCTTGCTCCACGGTCTTCGGATGGCTAAGGAGATGAGCTTGAGCCGGGTAAGGTGCTTCGGTGACTCAGACTTGGTGGCTCAACAAGTATCAGGCAAGTGGGACTCTAAGGACCCTCTAATGGCGGCTTATCGCCGCGAAGTTGATGCCATTGCTGGGCACTTTCAGGGCTACCAAGTAGAGCACATTGATCGCAGGAAGAACGAGGCGGCTGATGCTCTAAGCCGGCTAGGCTCTCAGCAAAAGCCGGTGCCGCCTAACACTTTCCTGGATGTCCTGTATAGCCCTTCGGTTAAATTGCCTACGGAGGAAGACTTGGCTGTCCCTGACCCGGAGGCACGACTGGTGGCGGCTCTCCATATCATACCAGACTGGACAATGCCATATCTGGCTTACATGACCCGGGGCGAGTTGCCTGAGGATGAAACTTTGGCCAGGCAAATAACCCGGCGGGCCAAGTCAATGATTGTTATCGATGGCGAGTTGCATCATCGCAGTGTTACAGGAGCATTTCAGCGTTGTGTCTCCCCTGAGGAAGGTCAAGAGATCTTGTGTGAGATCGACGAAGGAGATTGTGGCCATCACGCCGGCTCAAAGTCCCTAGTGGCCAAGGCTTTTCGTCATGGTTTTCATTGGTTGACGGCTCATGTTGATGCAGAGGACTTGGTCAGTAAATGTGATGGTTGCCAGAGGTTCTCACGACGGGCTCATGTGCCGGCTCAGGAGCTGAGGATGATCCCAATCACTTGGCCCTTTGCGGTCTGGGGGCTTGTTATGGTTGGGCCTTTTAAAAGGTCCAAGGATAAGAAGACCCACCTCTTGGTGGCAGTTGATAAATTCACAAAGTGGGTGGAAGCTGAGCCAGTTAGCAAGTGCGATGCAGCCACGGCGGTTCAATTTATGAAAAAAGTGATTTTCCGCTTTGGCTTTCCGCACAACATTGTAACTGACAGTGGCACCAATCTCTCCAAGGGCGCCATGGAAGAGTTTTGTCAACGTGAGCATATCCGACTTGATGTTTCCTCAGTGGCTCATCCTCAATCCAATGGTCAAGCTGAGAGAGCTAATCAGGAGATTCTGAAGGGCATCAAGCACCGGCTTTTGGTCCCTTTGCAACGGACGCCGGGTTGTTGGGTGGAGGAGTTGCCCTCCGTCTTATGGAGCATCAACACTACTCCTAACAGGTCTACAGGCTTCACGCCTTTCTTCATGGTTTATGGAGCAGAAGCAGTCCTCCCCAGTGACATCCGTCATGACTCACCTCGAGTAGCGGCTTATGTTGAGGCGGATAATGAACAGGCGTGACAAGATGCTCTTGACCTGTTGGACGAACAGCGTGATGTGGCAGCAGCTCGTTCAGCGATTTACCAGCAAGACCTGCGCCGTTACCATAACCGCCGGGTTAAATCCCGGGTCTTCCAGGAAGGCGATCTCGTGCTCCGGCTCATCGAGGATAAAACAGATGCACACAAGTTATCCCTGCCTTGGGAAGGGCCCTTTGTGGTCAGCAAGAACTTGCACAACGGGTCATATTACCTCATTGACATTCGGGAGCACAAAGATTCACGTAAGTCGGAGGAGGAGACCCGTCGGCCGTGGAACATAGCTCAGCTTCGGCCTTACTACACTTGAGCCACCGGCTCTCGTGGTGTACATATTTCTCTCAGCCATGTATATATTATGATAAGCAATAAAGCAGGACCTCTGTCCTTTTTTCTCCTCCAAATATGCATGTGTTGTTCTTATTGCAAGATTACATGATGACTTAAAGGAGGATCCAGTTTATGATCGTCTTCGAATCTAGCCGTAAACAGTAAAGTCACTTGGGGGCTTCCTGTTCAAACATGGGTCGTATTCGAACCAAAGAGAACATAGCTGTCGATACCCATTTGATTGGCAAAGTGCCGAGCTCATTGGGAGGTTACCTTTGGTCATATTTGAATCATAGTTTAACCCCTCTGAGAACCGACGAGGATCGTATTCGAATCAGCGTCGTTAAACAATTCTTAAAATCGCTTGGGGGCTTCCTGTTCAAACATGGGTCGTATTCGAACCAAAGAGAACATAGCTGTCGGTACCCTCTTGATTGGCATCGCCACACCCACTGGGGGCTATATGATCGTATCCGAATCTTAGCTTAACCCCTTTGGGCCGGGTCTCTGGTCGTATTCGAACCGGAAGCCCCTAAGTTCTTCTGCTTTATCACAAGTTTTCTTTGATCATGTCAAGGTGTGTACAGCCGGGTCTCACTTTTCCGGCTTAACCCTAGTTTACAATATTGCTGAACGCAATGGGTGTTATAAGGCAGGTAAACCGGAGTTGCGGTACCAACTTTCTCATCCGGATTATCTAAGCCGGAAGTATACTTGCAGGCCGTTCAACATGTTCTTACGGCTGTGTTCAGGATACTATTGAAGACAAGTCCTTTTCAATTCATATTCCGGGTTATCTAAAATTTATGATTCTCAAGACGGTAAGACGCCTCGAGACTTGTGATTTGCCCTTCTATGCAGGATAATTAAAGGCACCTCTTTGAGGTTAAGAAAAACAAAGGATTGATTATGACCCGGAGAAATATCAAAGAGGCAACTTCAAAAGACTTTCGCATTCAATACGTGCACGATGGCACGGCAGAGATGAACTGTTGCACCTACTCTATTACAAAACTCATCAAAATCTCAAAGGGTGGAGCATTGTTTGGTAAACCGCCAGCCGAGTTACAACGCTTGCTGAGTTGAAGTCTCCGGCTCGTTCCTATCTTCTCCTCCGGCTGATCCCAAGACCTGGAAAGTTGATGACTTCCAGTCGATGCCGCTGAGAGCTTCGAATTGGGCTTCCTCGTCAATTAACCCGGCTGGGTCAATCTCCGGGGCGAAAGTGTGCTGACGAGCCGGCGGGATCAAGTTAAGGGCTTCATAGCGAGGGGTTGGAATCCTCTGATTCTCCGCATCATAGCCCGGCTGGTACTTGGTTATATCTGTGTCGTTCCCGATGAGGGTGGCCACCGGGCGTACGGCCTTCATGCAAGCTGCGAAGTCCTTCTGATCAAAAGCCGAGCCGTCTTCCTTCAGGCTTGGATAGCCAAGGGCAATGTCCGCCGGGTCTAACTCCGGCAGGAATGCCTTGGCCCGGCTCAGCGTGGCGATCGCTCCGGCTCTCGCAGAGGCCCGTCGCAGCTCTTGGATCCGCTGAGGCAGAACGGCGAGCCGGCGCAGGACTTCTGCCAGGTGAGTCGGCACCTCGTTGGATAGGGCCACTACAGCTAAGGCACGCTGTGACCCGGTGTAGAGCTGTGCCACCAGGGTATACACGCCCTTTAGGTTGGTGACCACGCTTTGGTTGAGGTTGGCACTTCTGGGACCTGTTTAACAGAATCAGATAAGCCGGCGACAAGGATGAATCATGAGATATAAACATTCTAAACTTGATGAAAGCCGGTGAGGCGACTTACCGAAGATGGCGGCCACCATTTGGGAAACCTGGCGCTTTAGGCCGGAGAGCTCGGCGGTCTTCTCAGAGAGAGCCTTCTCCGCCTGTTCCGCCCGGGTCATCAGTGCGGCCTTCTCTTCAGCCCAGGCTTTCCGCTCAGCATCAAATTCTGTCTTCAGCTTCTCTTGAGCCGCGATGCTGGATACAAACTTGGCGTTTGCCTTCCGGGTCTCCATCTCCTGCGTCTTCAGCCGGCTCTTGAGATCCGCAAGGTCCGCCTCTAGCTTCTTGCCAACAGCTTGCATAAATTTCCGGGTTATTAATAGTCATTATATAAGTCCCAAGCGTTTTCCAAGCAAAGACACTTGGCACTTGGGGGCTAATGCATATTGAACGTATCTATCTACAAACTGCCGGTTCAATTGAGTAAGCCGGAACCTAAGTCTACAACATATTCAATCATAAGTCGTCGACTTGGGGGCTAGCATGGTAAAGGTAACTATGCAGTAAGTAAGAGGACATCAGAATGATACCTCAGATTTTTGCTGGATCTGGTTCACCATGGCGACCTCTGCGTCCCGGCTCTTGTGCACTTGGCTGATGTAGCCAGAGACGAGCTCTCCAATGCTCAAGTTGGTGTAGTCGGAGAGGTCCAGGTTCACCCGGGGGGGCTGCAGCAACTCCCCCTTAGCGGAGCACTTGGCCAGCACGGTAGGTCTCCTCGGCTCAACGAACTCCGTCCGGGTGATTACCACGTCCGGGTCGTCTGCTGGTGGAGCCGAGCTGGAGGCCTCCGGGTTAACAGAAGTTTCGGTCGTTGCCTTAGTAGTTGGGCCAGTGGCCTCAGGTGCCGTGTCCATTGGAGTGGTGGCTTCGGGGGCGGAGGCAGCTGGCGGTTCTTGAGCCGTCACCTCCGGTTCAGGCAAATCCGGCACTCCGGCTGACTTGGTCTTCTTGGCTCTTTTGGTGAGCTTTGCCTGGGCGCTGAAAGGACAGAAACGTTAAGCACAAAAAGAGTAAGTACAGACAAATATAATATGAGATGGTTGTCATTACCTGGGCGCGGTCTTGAAAGTCGGAAGACTCGACTGCATAGAATCGCCCGAAGAGGGGGAGGTCTCCTGATAATTGGAGTCAGAGGAATTAAGTGGCTGACGGATAACACCCGCCAATGGGTGAAAAGGGTACAAGTGGGAAATAACCTTAGTTCGGCGTTTCCTTGTTGCGTCGGGTAACCCGGCGGGGAGGTCGGTGTCCTTATTGGTCCGGGTGTGACGCCGGCTTTCATGAACCTGTCGCTTCAAAATAAATTGAGGGTCTTGATAAGCTAAAGGATGTGAAAAGCTTACTTTCCGGGTTACCCTTCGGACTTTCAGCTATGGCAAGGGCTCCGAGTCGGAGGAAAGTGACATTACCTCTTCAACCACCGGGTTACTGGCGCCGGTGTGATCCTGTCAATGAGCAAGTATTGATAAGGCGGACAGCAACAAACAGTGAATATAGTAAGGACTTAAAAGCTCAGGGGTTACCTCTGACTCGGAGCTGTCGCTTAATTGCATCAGCTCGGAGGCAGTAGGCCTGCTCCCTTTCTTGCGAGGGGCGGTTTTCTTGGCGGCTTTCTTCGCCTTCCTGGCCTTCTTGGCCGCCTCATGGTCATATTTGACCCGCCAGAACTTATCATCAGCCTAAAAAATACAATGATGAATTCTTAAAACGGTTCAGATGAAGGTTATATGCAGAAGAAGATAAAAAGTTAAAGCCAGCGGCTTACCGCTGGGGCTGGGTTGGTCTTGCAGAAGGGGGCTAACCCGGTCCTTCCGCAGTCTGCCAGGCTCTCGTTTAAAAGAGCCTTGGTCATCTCCTCTGCAACGTCTTCTGGAAGATCATTGCGGCTGTGTCTCTGAGGATCATCCTTTCGTCCTGTGTACTCACACATTAAGCCGGGGCGGCGGCTCAATGGGATCACCCGCCATGAGATCCAGACCCGGACCAGGTCGATTCCGTTCAGACCATTGCCCAGGAGAGCCTTGATCTTGTTGATAGTGGGGAGCAGAGGCTGGCGCTCTGCTTGAGTCAGCTTGTCCGACAGTGGGTGAATCGGCTCCAGACGTGTTGGGCGAACGCCGGGCAGCGGGCTTTCATCAGCCGGGGACGTATCTTGGCAGTAGAACCAAGTCATGTTCTAGTCCTTTGGGTGGCTCGGCGGCTCTGCATAAGGGAAAAGGCAGTCCCTACGCCGCTAGATGGAGATACCACCTAACTCCAGACTTGGTCCATTGGCGCACTCATTCTGACGGTTTAAGTAAAAAAGCTCTCTGAAGAGCAGCAGACTAGGTTCTTCTCCAAGGTAAACCTCGCAGAAGACTTGAAAATTGCAGATGTTGGACACTGAGTTGGGTCCTATATCTTGAGGCTGCAGGTCGAAGAAGTTGAGCACGTCCCTAGAAAACTTTGAGCCGGGCGGTGCGAAGCCCCGGCTCATGTGATCCGCAAAAATCACTACCTCCCCATCCTTTGGCTGTGGCCTCTCTTCTGACGGGTCAGGGGCACGGTAGGACATGATGTCTTTCTTGGGCAGATATCCTGACTTAACAAAATCAGCATCTAGTTGGTGACATTGGATCTCATCTAGTTGCAAGTAATGGGAGCTTTGGGAGGCATGGTGAAAGTCGGCAGTCTATGACAAAAAGGAAAAAATGTCCGGGTTAATTATAAGCCGGAGGAGATCTATAGTTCAAAACTAAGGTGGCGGCTTATGAAGGGGACTAATGGTATATACTCAGGTACAGTGGGTTATTTAAGCCGCAGGGGCATTCAGAATAAATTGATTATCTGCGGCCTTATCACAACTAAGCCGGAGGATTCTACGAAGCATGGTTTTCTTTAAGCCGGAAGGGTCTATGGCACGTGGTTTCTTTAAACCGGAATTGTAAGCCGCCAAGATTCAATGGTTACAGCTTTTACTAAGTGTGGTAAAACAGGTTTCACATATTGCAGTAACTTTTTTGGATCAAAATGGCCGAGCAAAAGAAAAAATTTCTAGACCTAGGAATAGAAGTGAGGGAGTTCTTGGGTCTGAACAAAGTTCCTATGCAGTAAAAGGAGAGCTGCTTGCGTGTAAAATGGGTACCAAACAACCACCGCACTGGTTCTAGGCAGGTCTAAGATCAAACAGGGGCAGTAACTATGAGAACTACCAAAACTCACGGGCAATGGCGACGAACACGAAGAACGTGGATGAACCCTACTGCAGATCTACTCTACAGGTCAAGCGGGACTTACCGGAGCTGAAAAGGTGCGGGGGTCGCCGCCGTTTGTCTGGTCCATGTCAGGGTGATGCAGCGGCCAAGGTTGACGAAGACCGGAGGCGAGGTGACGGCGGTGGAGTGCAAGCTCAGGCAGAGAGGCAGTGGCGCGAGGAGGAAGAAGGGTGGCAGAGAAGCCCGTCAGGCCGGCCTATTTATAAGGCGAGATCGTAAAGCGGGCGCGAGAATCAAGGAGACCGTGGCGTGGTTATCTCCCCCCACAATGCCTCGATTTTCGGGATGACAGTAAAAGCAAAGATCCGTTGCGGATCTGGTGGAGTAAAAAACGGGCTTAATGGAAGATGACGTCACGGCGGATTATCCGGAGTCCAGAGGATGATGTCACGCCGGGTTATGGCTTTCACATGAATGGTAAGCCGGAGGTTTTTTCTGTCGAAGGAATTGAAGATTGACATGAGCCGGCTCAAATCAATCTGGGGCCTAATGTTGAGGATATAGACCTTAGAGTCACCCACCAGGAGGGGCCGGGTTACTCATATGGTCTTTGCCAGAAGCCCGGAGCCAAGCTTGAAGACGATGGGACAGAGATGGGCTTAAGACCCGGATACGGCTTAAGGCCCGTAGTTACAATCATTATTATGGTAGAACTTGCAGTGTAAGGCAAGTATAGTTGAGAGTCCGAGCCGGACACTCTTATGAGCCGGCCGGGACTCTAAGGGCTGCTGGGCGTCAGCCTCCCTATATAAAGGGACGACCCGGCAGTGGTTTGGGCACAAGAACAACCTGATCGAGAGCCGGGCATAGCAGTTTAGCTCCCTGGTGATCGTAACCCTAATCAATACCACCTCAAACTGGACGTAGGCTTTTACCTTCACCGTAAGGGGCCGAACCAGTATAAACCCTCGCGTTCCTTGTCCCGCATTAACCCCTTCAAGCTTCCTAGTTGCGATGGCTCCACGACTAAGTCCTAGCTCGAGGACATCTGCCGTGAAAATTCCACGACAGTTATCATCAGATTCACATTCGTGAAGAAGATATTCCCAAGACAGCATTCAGAACAAGCTTTGGTTCTTATGAATATACTGTCATGCCTTTCGGTCTTGTCAATGCTCCTCCAACATTCTCTCGGATGATGAATTTCATCTTCAACCCCTTACCAATGAATTCGTCCTGGTGTATCTCGATGATATATTGGTCTTCTCCAAGAATAAGAAAGATCATGCCAAACATTTGCGATTGGTGCTCGACAAGCTCAGAGAGTATCAATTCTATGCAAAGTTCTCAAAATGTGAGTTTTGGCTTGATGAAGTTCTTTACCTTGGTCACATCATCTCTGCCAAGGGCATCGCTGTTAATCCCGAGAAGGTGTCCGCAATTGTGAATTGGGAACCTCCTCAGAATGTCAAGCAGCTCCGCAGTTTTCTTGGTCTTGCAAGCTATTGCCGAAGATTCGTTGAGAATTTCTCTAAGATTGCAAAGCCTCTTTCCAACCTCCTCCAGAAGCATGTGAAGTATGTCTGGTCTCCTAAGTGTGACGTTGCTTTCAACACTCTCAAAGAGAAACTAGTCATAGCTCCTGTCTTAACTCCTCCTGACGAATCCAAGCCATTTGAAGTTTTCTGTGATGCTTCTCTCCAAGGTCTCGGTGCTGTATTAATGCAAGAGAAGAAAGTTGTGGCCTATACCTCTCGTCAGTTGAAGCCCAACGAAAAGAACTACCCCACTCACGATCTTGAGTTGGCGGCAGTTGTCCATGCATTAATAACGTGGAGACATCTTTTGTTGGGAAGACAAGTGGACATATTCACCGATCACAAGAGTCTCAAGTACATCTTCACTCAGCCAACCTCAACCTCAGGCAGACTCGACGGGTCGAAATGATTCAAGAGTACAATCCGAGTATTGAATATACTCCAGGCAAAGCCAATGTCATTGCAGATGCTTTAAGCAGGAAGGCTTATTGCAACAGCTTAATTCTCAAGACATTCCAACCGGATCTTTGTGAAGCTTTCCGCAAGCTGAATCTCCAAGTTGTTCCTCAAGGCTTTCTTGCCAACCTCATAGTCTCTCCTACTTTGGAAGATCAGATTCGTGAGGCACAACTCCTGGATACCATGGTGAAGAAGGTGAAACGTGGTATCGACAAGGGTGTTTCCAAATACAAGTGCTATCGCATTGATGACAGAGACACTTTATTCTTCGAGGACCGGATTGTGGTTCCTAAAGGTGATCTAAGGAAAGTCATAATGAACGAGGCGCACAATTCTCTTCTGTCCATTCATCCTGGAAGTACGAAGATGTACCATGACCTCAAGCAGTCGTATTGGTGGACTCGAAGAAGCGGGAGATTGCTCAATTCGTGAATTAATGTGATGTCTGTCGAAGAGTGAAAGCAGAACACCAACGACCAGCTGGTCTCCTCCAACCTCTTGCTATCCCAGAGTGGAAGTTTGATCATATCGAAATGGACTTCGTGACTGGATTTCCCAAGTCCAAGCGTGGAAATGATGCTATCTTCGTTGTCATCGACAAGCTTTCTAAAGTGGCCTATTTCCTTCCAATCAAAGAATCTATCACAGCAGCGCAGTTGGCAGAGCTATAGACCTCCAGGATTGTCTCCTTGCACGGCATTGCACAATTGATTTCTTCAGATCGTGGAAGCATCTTCACCTCTAAGTTCTGGGACTCTTTCCAGAAGGCCATGGGCACAAACATTCGCTTCAGCACAACTTTCCATCCTCAAACTAGTGGCCAAGTCGAGCGAGTCAATCAAATTCTTGAAGATATGCTCAGGGCTTGTGTCATTTCCTTTGGCATGAAATCGGAAGATTGTCTTCCATATGCCAAATTCTCCTACAACAACAGCTTCCAAGCGATTTCGGGCAAGGCCCCATTCGAGATTCTCTATGGCAGAAAGTGCCGTACTCCTCTCAATTGGTCAGAGACTGGTGAACGCCAACTTCTTGGCAATGACTTAATCACAGAGGCTGAAGAAATGTGTAAAGTCATCCGTGAAAATCTCAAAGCCGCGCAATCGCGCCAGAAGAGTTACTATGATAGTAAGCACCGTGATGTGGCTTTCGAGATCGGAGACCATGTCTACCTCCGCGTCTCTCCAATGAAAGGCACTCATCGCTTCGGTATCAAAGGGAAGCTTGCCCCTAGATACGTGGGTCCTTTCAAGATCATTGGCAAAAGAGGCGACCTCGCCTATCAACTTCAGCTTCCCTCCAACTTCGCGAACATGCACGATGTGTTCCACGTGTCACAGCTCCGCAAATGCTTCAAGACGCCTGAGCGCACTATCAACTTCGAAGAGATTGACCTCCAAGAAGATCTGTCTTATCATGAGCACCCCGTTGCTATTCTTGAAGAAACTGAGCGCAAGACTCACAACAAGTCAATCAAATTCCTGAAAGTGAAGTGGTTGCACCATTCCGACCGAGAAGCCACCTGGGAACGCCGAAACCCGCCGCGGGCCCTCCCGAGCCCGTCTCCTCCGCGCCAGTTC
>NC_057814.1:45698429-45708170 GCF_018294505.1 Triticum aestivum | reverse complement strand
GGCGCCACCCGCCGTCGCGCCGCCGCCTCCTTCCTGCACCTCGCCGCCTCGCCGTCTCCCTCCTCCACGCCGGACGCCGGCGACCGCACCTCTGCTCCGGCCGAAGCACCGGCGGCCCGAGCTCGAAGCCGCCCGATCTAGATCTCCAGTGGTTGACTTCCTTCTTCCCCGTTTTTTTCTCGAAGTCCTGAAAGATTTGACGTTATATGTCCATGTTCATAGCATCATAACTCTCTGCATATAGCTCCGTTTCGCGCGTGTAATATATCGAAATGTTCGCCTAGTGATGCTCTTCATTTTGTTCCATTGCACCATGTTCATTTGAGTCCCTCTTCATAACCAAATCTCTGCTGCAAGAGTGCTAGTTGCTGTTATCTGCTGTTACTTGGAAGAACTTGGAGATTTGTTATTTTTGTTGCATTTAATCTGTGCATCTTATGGGCATGAGCTCTACATGTGTTTTGTTGTATGCCATGCCATATTTACGGAGGTGTATGCCATGTATTTTTGTGATCTCTGTGGTGACTAGAACAAGCGTGCAAATTAGGCTCCGTAATGTTTCTGATTTCAGAGACTTGGTAATTTCTGTCTTTGTCTGCTGTTATTTTGTTGCTATGTATCCATGGGTCTACAGAGAGGTCCATGCTTATTTTGGAGATGTTCATTAAGGATGTTTTGTAGATATTGTTGTAATTGATCCATTCCTGCCATTGTTTGCAATTATGGAGTGCAATAGCATGACTCAAGCTTGATCTACTTTTGCTATAAAATATTTCTGGCAGATTGTTTACGTGTTATTCAATTTTGCCAAGCTTGTTGTAGTTGTTTCATTCATGCTATGTACTTGATCTTGCCATGGATAGCTTCATAAACATGCCATATTTCTGTAGGTATGCTTGTTTTGTCATGCATTGCTTTGTGGTGAGTGCATCAAGCTCACCAAGATGCCTTCATATTACTGTTTCTGCCATGCTCTGTTTTCTGCCAAGTCTGAAACCTGTTAACGGAACTTGCTATGTTCACATGGTTGCCATCATATCTTCTGGTCCTTTTTGGCTTATGGTCAGTAAGGGATTTTTGTCATATGCATTTAGTAGAATACTTCCATGCTTTGCTTTGCCATGTTAAGTTCCTGTAGCATGTTGATTTCGTGCTCTGAACATTGCTACCTGATGCTGTTTCTGCCATGTCCAGTAATTTCACCAAGTCTGTGAACCTGTTATCTTTTGCTCTTTTGCCATGCTTGTTTGAACCTTTTAGATTGTGATCTAGCCGTAGCTCAGTGTTCATCTTTTGTCAAGCATCTCTTGTAGATTACTGCCATGTGCTTTGTTGCTATGTTGGAGTGCTGTAGCATTGTAACTTGTTGCATTCTATGTGCTATCATGCTGTTAATCGCAGATTCGTGTCATTCTTGTTTTGCTTGCCATTTGCAAACCGTGCATCCGTTTCCGGTGATCTTTATATCGATTTCAACCGAAATCATCTCATGTTTCCAGTGGCATGCTTGGTTTGCCAAGTTACTGCCTTGTTCATCATTTTCCTTCCGGGGCACGCATATGCATCGCATATCATATCTCACATATCATACATGTTTTGCATCATGTTGCTTGTGCATCTTCCGTGATTGATTGTGGTTCCGTTGCTTGTGTTCTTGTTTTGGGTAGAGCCGGGAGACGAGTTCGTGAACGAGGAACCTGTTGAGTACGCTTACGAGGATCAAGCTTTCGACAACTCTAAGAACCTTGCAGGCAAGATGACCACCCCTCGAAATCACTTCTATCTTTGCTTTGCTAGTTGTTCGTTCTATTGCCATGCTGCGCTACCTACCACTTGCTATATCATGCCTCCCATATTGCCATGTCAGCCTCTAACCATCCTTTCCTAGCAAACCGTTGTCTGGCTAAGTTACCGCTTTTGCTCAGCCCTTCTTATAGCGTTGCTAGTTGTAGGTGAAGTTGAAGTTGGTTCCATGTTAGAACATGGTTATTATGTTGGGATATCACAATATCTCTTATTATATTAATGCATCTATATACATTTGGTAAAGGGTGGAAGGCTCGGCATTATGCCTGGTGTTTTGTTCCACTCTTGCCGCCCTAGTTTTCCGACATACCGGTATTATGTTCCTTGAGTTTGCGTTCCTTACGCGGTTGAGTGATTTATGGGACCCCCTTGACAGTTCGCCTTGAATAAAACTCCTCCAGCAAGGCCCAACCTTGGTTTTACCATTTGCCACCTAAGCCTTTTTCCCCCGGGTTTTCTAGAGCCCGAGGGTCATCTTTATTTTAAACCCCCGGGCCAGTGCTCCTCCAAGTGTTGGTCCAAACTAGAGCACCGTGCGGGACCGTCCCTTGGCAACTTGGGTTACGTTGGTACCTGTACGCTTAGCTTATCCGGTGTGCCCTGAGAACGAGATATGTGCAGCTCCTATCGGGATTTGTCGGCACAGCGGGTGGTCTTGCTGGTCTTGTTTTACCATTGTCGAAATGTCTTGTAAACCGGGATTCCGAGACTGATCGGGTCTTTTCGGGAGAAGGTTTATCCTTCGTTGACTGTGAGAGCTTATGATGGGCTAAGTTGGGACACCCGTACAGGGTATTATCTTTCGAAAGCCGTGCCCACGTTTATGAGGCAGATGGGAATTTGTTAATGTCCGGTTGTAGAGAATTTGTCACTTAACTTAATTAAAATACATCAACCGTGTGTGTAGCCCTGATGGTCTCTTCTCGGCGGAGTCCGGGAAGTGAACACGGTTTGAGTTATGAATGACGTAAGTAGGAGTTCAGGATCACTTCTTGGTCATTACTAGATGACGACCGTTCCGTTGCTTCTCTTCTCGCTCTCTTTTGCGTATGTTAGCCACCATATATGCTTAGTGCATGCTGCAGCTCCACCCAATTTCACCATCCTTTTCTATGAGCTTAAATAGTCTTGATCTCGCGGGTGTGAGATTGCTGAGTCCTTGTGACTCACAGATTCTACTAAAACAGTTGCAGGTGCCGACGATGCCATTGCAGATGATGGGATCGACCTCAAGTGGGAGTTCGACGAGGAACGTGGTTGTTACTATGTTTCTTTTCCTGATGATCAGTAGTGGAGCCCAGTTGGGACGATCGGGGATCTAGCATTTGGGGTTATATAATTTTCATTTGGATTTTGACCGTAGCCGGTCTATATGTGTGTATTTTGGATGATTTATGGATTATATTTATGTATTGTGTGAAGTGGCGATTGTAAGCCAACTCTTTATCCCATTCTTGTTCATTACATGGGATTGTGTGAAGATGACCCTTCTTGCGACAAAACCACAATGCGGTTATGCCTCTAAGTCGTGCCTCGACACGTGGGAGATATAGCCGCATCGTGGGCGTTACAAGTTGGTAATCAGAGCCATCCCCGACTTAGGAGCCCCTGCTTGATCGAATCGCTGGCGTTGTTGAGTCTAGAACAAAAATGTTTTTGAGTCTTAGGATTATATATATCGGAGAGTAGGATTCTTTTTACTCCTCAGTCCCTTCGTCGCTCTAGTGAGGTCTCCTGATGTAGAAGTTTTGACTCTTCTCTCCTCAAATTTCACTAAAAAAAATTTTAGGATCACGCGGGTATCTTAGAATCGTTCCGATGGTTTTGTGACGAGAACATTGTTCTTGGTGCCTCCTGACATTTAGGGGTTGTGGCAGTGTCCCGGGGAGTTGAGCTCCGAGGTGTTGTCGTCACAATTTTATCATTGCAGTTATGGAATACCTGAGTTTCGCCGACATCGAAATCTCTTTTATGCAGTTGTTGGTGAGATCACCTCGACGCCACCTAGTACGGGGGCAGGAGTTCGGGAGTATTGCCATAACTCGTATAACAGATGCTTTTCGAAGGTTGAGGTACACGATTTCCGAAGGTTTCTTGGTTATGTGTTGACGGATGGATACAGCTGGATCTAGGGATTTCTAGTTTGGGTGATATATTTTGTGTCCCCTGTATCCCCAACACCAGATTGCATAACCAGAAAGTTTCGGGAGTTTATAAGTGGGAATTCAAGTAGCTCCTAGGATATCTTTCCGACAGACGCATGATATGAGATTGGGGTTCGACGTCTAGTGGTCCGCCTTTCCACGGTTGGTTTTACAGTGGTCTCGTAGTGTCTTAAAGAGTCCTTGGCTATGCCGACTCGGGGACGCTTCGTATGTCATGTGCACTGCCTTGTACATGATGGTGCTGTACGATCGAGCCCGTGTGGGCCCCACCACGAAAACTTCGGACGAAATATCTATCATATGTTTGTTTTGGCTTATTCTGCAAGCCAATACCTTGTTTTGTTTTGTATTGTGGTATTCGAGTTGCTTCGAAGTCAAATGTTGATTCCATACCTTTTTTTAAGTGGCTTCTCAACTTAATGGAAGTGTGATGATTTACTATGGAATTCATTCGTTCATCTTCGTTCGAATGTTTATTGTGAAGACTATATGTTGCAATTTCTATCCGTTGATTCTACTTGTCTATTTGTCTATCAAGATGCTAACGGATGTCACCCTCTTCAGGATGGCTCCGCCAACGCGTCAGAATCCGGATCGCAATGAAGGGAGTCAGGCGAACCCTCCGCCACCACCTCCGGCTCCGGAGGCATGGCAAGCTATCATGGCAGCCACCAATGCCAATGCCTAGATGATTCTGCAACTCTTGCAAGAACGCACCCAAGGGCAAGGCAATCAAGGAAATCCAGGTCAAGGCAACATTCAGCCTCATTTCGCTACACTCAATCAGTTTCTCGCAAATCAGCCCAAGTCTTTCAGCTACTGTGCCGAGGCCACGGATGCCGATGATTGGCTCGTGGACATCAACAAGCATTTTGAATGTAGCAATGTCAGGCCTGAGGATTATGTCAAGTTCGCTTCTTTTTAGCTCAAGGACCAAGCTGCTGATTGGTATCAACAATACAAAGATTCCAGAGGAGGTCGTGTGATCACTTGGACTGACTTCTGTCGGGACTTCAAAGCGCACCACATTCCACAAAGTGTTGTTGAGAGCAAGCGTGAGGAGTTCCGCAATCTCAAGCAAGGCAACGTGTCTGTGTATCAATTCAACATCCAGTTTCAGAAACTTGCTCGCTTCGCTAAACAAGACGTTCCTGATGAAAAGAGCATGATCTATCACTTCAGAGGTGGCCTTAGAGAGGATCTGTAGTTAGCTCTCGTTCTTGTTGAGCCTACTCAGTTTGATCAATTGTATAACATGGCACTGAAGCAAGAGGCTGCTCAGCTCAAGTGTGAGACTTCTATGAAGAGAGTCAGGGACGCAGTTCAGTCTTCTTCTTCCTCGCTAATGGCTGCTAAGCAACAGAAGTTCTGGTTGCCTCCTCCTCCGTTTCGTCAGCCTTACCAGCAGAAGAACAAAGGTGGCCATGGATCTTCCCACTCTTCCAACCCTGGCTATCAGAACAAGTCTCAGAATCAAGCTCCAAAGTCGAATGCTCCTTATCATCGTCCACTCTCAGAGGTGACTTGCAACAAGTGTCAGCAGAAAGGTCACTATGCAAACAAATGCTTCAACCAAAGGCGTCTTCCGCCTCCTCCTCCTGTCAGATCTTCCAGCAATGCAGTGGTCAAGCATAATCCCAAGGCTGCAAAGGTGAACATGATGAATGCAGCTCAAGCAGAGGAGTCTACTGATGTGATAATGGGTAATCTTCCTGTTAATGACTTTCTTGCAAAAGTTCTTTTGTCACTGGTGCATCGCATTGTTTCATGTCAAGATCATTCGTTGCAAAGCATGATTTCATTTCGGAAATGTTGGAAAAACCCATGGGAGTTGTTTCTCCGGGCTCTTCTATGAGGGCTACCACAATGATTCCGGATGTTTCTATCAAGATGGGCAACTATAAATTTCTGTCTAAACCTTTTGTTCTTGGTGACTCGGATATTGATCTAATTCTCGGGATGGACTGGCTTTCTAAGCACAAGGCTCAACTTGATTGTGCTGCCAGGGAAGTTCAATTGACACACTCTTCTGAGGATGTTATCATTTATGCCGCTCGTGATGAAACCATTCGGTTATTTTCTCTCAATGAGAAGGGCGAATTGAATGCCATCTCTCAGATTCCAGTCGTTTGTGAGTACCAAGATGTCTTTCCAGAAGAGCTTCCGGGTATGCCTTCTCACCGGCCAGTTGAGTTCGTTATCGATCTAGAGCCTGGCACGGAACCCGTTTGCAAGCGTCCATACAAGCTTGGACCCAAGGAGCTGAAGGAGTTGAAGAAACAACTCGATGAAAAAGAGCGTCTGTGTTTGATCAGACCGAGTTCTTCTCCATGGGGTTGTGGTTTTCTTTTTGTCCAGAAGAAGGATGGCACAGACCGACTTTGTGTCGACTACCGTCCATTGAACAAGAAGACTATCAAGAACAAGTATCCACTTCCGAACATCAATGAGCTATTCGAGCAACTCAAAGGTGCTAAAGTATTCTCCAAGCTTGACCTTCGTATGGGTTATCATCAGATTCGCATTCGTGAAGAAGATATTCCCAAGACAGCATTCAGAACAAGCTTTGGTTCTTATGAATATACTTTCATGTCTTTCGGTCTTGTCAATGCTCCTCCAACATTCTCTCGGATGATGAATTTCATCTTCAACCCCTATACCAATGAATTCATCCTGGTGTATCTCGATGATATATTGGTCTTCTCCAAGAATAAGAAAGATCATGCCAAACATTTGCGATTGGTGCTCGACAAGCTCAGAGAGTATCAATTCTATGCAAAGTTCTCAAAATGTGAGTTTTAGCTTGATGAAGTTCTTTACCTTGGTCACATCATCTCTGCCAAGGGCATCACTGTTAATCCCGAGAAGGTGTCCGCAATTGTGAATTGGGAACCTCCTCAGAATGTCAAGCAGCTCCGCAGTTTTCTTGGTCTTGCAAGCTATTGCCGAAGATTCGTTGAGAATTTCTCTAAGATTGCAAAGCCTCTTTCCAACCTCCTCCAGAAGCATGTGAAGTATGTCTGGTCTCCTGAGTGTGACGTTGCTTTGAACACTCTCAAAGAGAAACTAGTCACAGCTCCTGTCTTAACTCCTCCTGACGAATCCAAGCCATTTGAAGTTTTCTGTGATGCTTCTCTCCAAGGTCTCGGTGCTGTGTTAATGCAAGAGAAGAAAGTTGTGGCCTATACCTCTCGTCAGTTGAAGCCCAACGAAAAGAACTACCCCACTCACGATCTTGAGTTGGCGGCAGTTGTCCATGCATTAATAACGTGGAGACATCTTTTGTTGGGAAGACAAGTGGACATATTCACCGATCACAAGAGTCTCAAGTACATCTTCACTCAGCCCAACCTCAACCTCAGGCAGACTCGATGGGTCGAAATGATTCAAGAGTACAATCTGAGTATTGAATATACTCCAGGCAAAGCCAATGTCATTGCAGATGCTTTAAGCAGGAAGGCTTATTGCAACATCTTAATTCTCAAGACATTCCAACCGGATCTTTGTGAAGCTTTCCGCAAGCTGAATCTCCAAGTTGTTCCTCAAGGCTTTCTTGCCAACCTCATAGTCTCTCCTACTTTGGAAGATCAGATTCGTGAGGCACAACTCCTGGATACCATAGTGAAGAAGGTGAAACGTGGTATCGACAAGGGTGTTTCCAAATACAAGTGCTATCGCATTGATGACAGAGACACTTTATTCTTCGAGGACCGGATTGTGGTTCCTAAAGGTGATCTAAGGAAAGTCATAATGAACGAGGCGCACAATTCTCTTCTGTCCATTCATCCTGGAAGTACGAAGATGTACCATGACCTCAAGCAGTCGTATTGGTGGACTCGAAGAAGCGGGAGATTGCTCAATTCATGAATTAATGTGATGTCTGTCGAAGAGTGAAAGCAGAACACCAACGACCAGCTGGTCTCCTCCAACCTCTTGCTATCCCAGAGTGGAAGTTTGATCATATCGAAATGGACTTCGTGACTGGATTTCCCAAGTCCAAGCGTGGAAATGATGCTATCTTCGTTGTCATCGACAAGCTTTCTAAAGTGGCCTATTTCCTTCCAATCAAAGAATCTATCACAGCAGCGCAGTTGGCAGAGCTATAGACCTCCAGGATTGTCTCCTTGCACGGCATTGCACAATTGATTTCTTCAGATCGTGGAAGCATCTTCACCTCTAAGTTCTGGGACTCTTTCCAGAAGGCCATGGGCACAAACATTCGCTTCAGCACAACTTTCCATCCTCAAACTAGTGGCCAAGTCGAGCGAGTCAATCAAATTCTTGAAGATATGCTCAGGGCTTGTGTCATTTCCTTTGGCATGAAATGGGAAGATTGTCTTCCATATGCCAAATTCTCCTACAACAACAGCTCCCAAGCGAGTTCGGGCAAGGCCCCATTCGAGATTCTCTATGGCAGAAAGTGCCGTACTCCTCTCAATTGGTCTGAGACTGGTGAACGCCAACTTCTTGGCAATGACTTAATCATAGAGGCTGAAGAAATGTGTAAAGTCATCCGTGAAAATCTCAAAGCCGCGCAATCGCGCTAGAAGAGTTACTATGATAGTAAGCACGGTGATGTGGCTTTCGAGATCGGAGACCATGTCTACCTCCGCGTCTCTCCAATGAAAGGCACTCGTCGCTTCGGTATCAAAGGGAAGCTTGCCCCTAGATACGTGGGTCCTTTCAAGATCATTGGCAAAAGAGGCGACCTCGCCTATCAACTTCAGCTTCCCTCCAACTTCGCGAACGTGCACGATGTGTTCCACGTGTCACAGCTCCGCAAGTGCTTCAAGACGCCTGAGCGCACTATCAACTTCGAAGAGATTGACCTCCAAGAAGATCTGTCTTATCATGAGCACCCCGTTGCTATTCTTGAAGAAACTGAGCGCAAGACTCGCAACAAGTCAATCAAATTCCTGAAAGTGAAGTGGTTGCACCATTCCGACCGAGAAGCCACCTGGGAATGCGAGGACCATCTCCGTTCCGAATATCCGGAGTTCTTTCAGTCCTAGATCTCGGGACGAGATCCCCTCGTAGTGGTGGAGTGTTGTAACACCCCGGATGTAACTTTCCATATTTGTAACTCCAACTCTTGCCATTTTCGGCTATGTGTTATGATATTCCCTTCGTGGTTGGGTCTTGTCTTTCGTTTTGCATTTTGTTCATGTCATGCATCTCATATCATGTCATCATGTGCATTGCATTTGCATACGTGTTCGTCTCAGGCATCCGAGCATTTTCCCCGTTGTCCGTTTTGCAATCCGGCCTTCCCACCTCCTCCGGCGCACCCCTCTTGTGTTTCTTTCGTGAGCGGGTGTTGAACGCTCTCGGAATGGACCGAGGCTTGTCAAGTGGCCTTGGTATACCACCGGGAGACCACCGGTCACGTTTCGTTCCATTTGGAGGTCGTTTGGTACTCCAACGGTTAACAGGGCATCCGCAAAGTCCGTTTGTGTATGCAGCAAAAACCCTTCTCTAAACATCCCAAAACCCCTCTAAGTCACTTCCATGCTCTAGGTCGTTCGATCACGATCATGTGGGCGAAAACCGCACCTCATTTTGGACTCTCCTAGCTCCCTTTACCTATATATTTGCACCCCTCCCGAAATCATTCGCAGTCCAAACCCTAAAAATCGCCCTCTCCGCGGCCGGACGCGTCCGCCGCCGCCGGACGAACCAGCGCCGCCGCCCTCATCCAATCGGGGCGCGCCACGTCACCACCCCGGGCGCCCCACTTCGCCGCGAGCCCGCCGGCCCGCCGAAGCCCGCC
>NC_057814.1:45674937-45697839 GCF_018294505.1 Triticum aestivum | reverse complement strand
CCTGAGCCCCGCCGTCCCGGCCGCCCGCCGGCCTCCCGTCGCGCCATCGCCGGCGCCTCGCGCCAACGCGGCCCCGCCATGTCCGACCCCGCGGCGCCTCCCGCCGTCGCGCTGCCGCCTCCTTCCTCCACCTCGCCGCCTCGCCGTCTCCCTCCTCCACGCCGGACGCCGGCGACTGCACCTCTGCTCCGGCCGAAGCTCCGGCAGCCCGAGCTCGAAGCCGCCCGATCTAGATCTCCAGTGGTTGACTTCCTTCTTCCCCGTTTTTTTCTCCAAGTCCTGAAAGATTTGACGTTATATGTCCATGTTCATAGGATCATAACTCTCTGCATATAGCTCCGTTTCGCGCGTGTAATATATCGAAATGTTCGTCTAGTGGTGCTCTTCATTTTGTTCCATTGCACCATGTTCATTTGAGTCCCTCTTGATAACAAAATCTCTGGTGCAAGAGTGCTAGTTGCTGTTATCTGCTGTTACTTAGCAGAACTTGGCGATTTGTTATTTTTGTTGCATTTAATCTGTGCATCTTATGGGCATGAGCTCTACATGTGTTTTGTTGTATGCCATGCCATATTTACAGAGGTGTATGCCATGTATTTTTGTGATCTTTGTGGTGACTAGAACAAGCGTGCAAACTAGGCTCCGTAATGTTTCTGATTTCAGAGACTTAAATTTCTGTCTGTCTGCTGTTATTTTGTTGCTATGTATCCATGGGTCTACAGAGAGATCCATCCTGATTTTGGAGATGTTCAGTAAGGATGTTTTGTAGATATTGCTGTAATGATCCATTCCTGCCATTGTTTGCAATTATGGAGTGCCATAGCATGACTCAAGCTTGCTCTACTTTTGCTATAAAATATTTCTAGCAGATTGTTTACGTGTTATTCAATTTTGCCAAGCTTGTTGTACTTGTTTCATTCATGCTATGTACTTGATCTTGCCATGGATAGCTTCATAAACATGCCATATTTCTGTAGGTATGCTTGTTTTGTCATGCATTGCTTTGTGGTGAGTGCATCAAGCTCACCAAGATGCCTTCAAATTATTGTTTCTGCCATGCTCTGTTTTCTGCCAAGTCTGAAACCTGTTAATGGAACTTTCTATGTTCACATGGTTGCCATCATATCTTCTGGTCCTGTTTGGCTTATGGTCAGTAAGGGATTTTTGTCATATGCATTTAGTAGAATACTTTCATACTTTGTTTTGCCATGTTAAGTTCCTGTAGCATGTTGATTTCGTGCTCTGAACATTGCTACCTGATGCTGTTTCTGCCATGTCCAGTAATTTCACCAAGTCTGTGAACCTGTTATCTTTTGCTCTTTTTCCATGCTTGTTTGAACCTTTTATATTGTGATCTAGCCATAGCTCAGTGTTCATCTTTTGTCAAGCATCTCTTGTAGATTACTTCCATGTGCTTTGTTGCTATGTTGGAGTGCTGTAGCATTGTAACTTGTTGCATTCTATGTGCTATGATGCTGTTAATCGCAGATTCGTGTCATTCTTGTTTTGCTTGCCATTTGCAAACCTTGCATCCGTTTCCGGTGATCTTTATATCGATTTCAACCGAAATCATCTCATCTTTCCAGTGGCATGCTTGGTTTTCCAAGTTACTTCCTTGTTCATCATTTTCCTTCCGGGGCACGCATATGCATCGCATATCATATCTCACATATCATACATGTTTTGCATCATGTTGCTTGTGCATCTTCCGTGATTGATTGTGGTTCCGTTGCTTGTGTTATTGTTTTGGGTACAGCCGGGAGACGAGTTCGTGAATGAGGAACCTGTTGAGTACGCTTACAAGGATCAAGCTTTCGACAACTCTGAGAACCTTGCAGGCAAGATGACCACCCCTCGAAATCACTTCTATCTTTGCTTTGCTAGTTGTTCGTTCTATTGCCATGCTGCGCTACCTACCACTTGCTATATCATGCCTCCCATATTGCCATGTCAGCCTCTAACCATCCTTTCCTAGCAAACCGTTGTTTGGCTAAGTTACCGCTTTTGCTCAGCCCTTCTTATAGCGTTGCTAGTTGCAGGTGAAGTTGAAGTTGGTTCCATGTTAGAACATGGTTATTATGTTGGGATATCACAATATCTCTTATTATATTAATGCATCTATATACATTTGGTAAAGGGTGGAAGGCTCGGCCTTATGCCTGGTGTTTTGTTCCACTCTTGCCGCCCTAGTTTTCCGACATACCGGTATTATGTTCCTTGAGTTTGCATTCCTTACGCGGTTGAATGATTTATGGGACCCCCTTGACAGTTCGCCTTGAATAAAACTCCTCCAGCAAGGCCCAACCTTGGTTTTACCATTTGCCACCTAAGCCTTTTCCCCCGGGGTTTTCTAGAGCCCGAGGGTCATCTTTATTTTAAACCCCCGGGCCAGTGCTCCTCCGAGTGTTGGTCCAAACTAGAGCACCGTGCGGGACCGTCCCTTGGCAACTTGGGTTACGTTGGTACCTGTACGGTTAGCTTATCCGGTGTGCCCTGAGAACGAGATATGTGCAGCTCCTATCGGGATTTGTCGGCACAGCGGGTGGTCTTGCTGGTCTTGTTTTACCATTGTCGAAATGTCTTGTAAACCGGGATTCCGAGACTGATCGGGTCTTTTCGGGAGAAGGTTTATCCTTCGTTGACCATGAGAGCTTATGATGGGCTAAGTTGGGACACCCGTGCAGGGTATTATCTTTCGAAAGTCGTGCCCGCGTTTATGAGGCAGATGGGAATTTGTTAATGTCCGGTTGTAGAGAATTTGTCACTTAACTTAATTAAAATACATCAACCGTGTGTGTAGCCCTGATGGTCTCTTCTCGACGGAGTCCGGGAAGTGAACACGGTTTGAGTTATGAATGACGTAAGTAGGAGTTCAGGATCACTTCTTGGTCATTACTAGATGACGACCGTTCCGTTGCTTCTCTTCTCCCTCTCTTTTGCGTATGTTAGCCACCATATATGCTTAGTGCATGCTGCAGCTCCACCCAATTTCACCATCCTTTCCTATGAGCTTAAATAGTCGTGATCTCGCGGGTGTGAGATTGCTGAGTCCTTGTGACTCACAGATTCTACTAAAACAGTTGCAGGTGCCGACGATGCCATTGCAGATGATGGGATCGACCTCAAGTGGGAGTTCGACGAGGAACGTGGTTGTTACTATGTTTCTTTTCCTGATGATCAGTAGTGGAGCCCAGTTGGGACGATCTGGGATCTAGCATTTGGGGTTATCTAATTTTCATTTGGATTTTGACCGTAGCCGGTCTATATGTGTGTATTTTGGATGATTTATGGATTATATTTATGTATTGTGTCAAGTGGCGATTGTAAGCCAACTCTTTATCCCATTCTTGTTCATTACATGGGATTGTGTGAAGATGACCCTTCTTGCGACAAAACCACAATGCGGTTATGCCTCTAAGTCGTGCCTCGACACGTGGGATATATAGCCGCATCGTGGGCGTTACAAGTTGGTAATCAGAGCCATCCCCGACTTAGGAGCCCCTGCTTGATCGAATCGCTGGCGTAGTTGAGTCTGGAACAGAAATGTTTTTGAGTCTTAGGATTATATATATCGGAGAGTAGGATTCTTTTTACTCCTCAGTCCCTTCGTCGCTCTAGTGAGGTCTCCTGATGTAGAAGTTTTGACTCTTCTCTCCTCAAATTTCACTAAATTTTTTTAAGGATCACGCGGGTATCATAGAATCGTTCCGATGGTTTTGTGACGAGAACATTGTTCTTGGTGCCTCCTGACATTTAGGGGTTGTGGCAGTGTTCCGGGGAGTTGAGCTCCGAGGTGTTGTCGTCACAATTTTATCGTTGCAGTTCTGGAATACCTGAGTTTCGCCGACATCGAAATCTCTTTTATGCAGTTGTTGGTGAGATCACCTCGACGCCACCCAGTACTGGGGCGGGAGTTCGAGAGTATTGCCATAACTCGTATAACAGATGCTTTTCGAAGGTTGAGGTACACGATTTCCGAAGGTTTCTTGGTTATGTGTTGACGGATGGATACAGCTGGATCTAGGGATTGCTAGTTTGGGTGATATATTTTGTGTCCCCTGTATCCCCAACACCAGATTGCATAACTAGAAAGTTTCGGGAGTTTATAAGTGGGAATTCAAGTAGCTCCTAGGATATCTTTCCGACAGACGCATGATATGAGATTGGGGTTCGACGTCTAGTGGTCCGCCTTTCCACGGTTGGTTTTACAGTGGTCTCGTAGTGTCTTAAAGAGTCCTTGGCTATGCCGACTCGGGGACGCTTCGTATGTCATGTGCACTGCCTTGTACATGATGGTGCTGTACGATCGAGCCCGTGTGGGCCCCACCACGAAAACTTCGGACGAAATTTCTATCATATGTTTGTTTCGGCTTATTCTGCAAGCCAATATCTTGTTTTGTTTTGTATTTTGGTATTCGAGTTGCTTCGAAGTCAAATGTTGATTCCATACCTTTTTTTAAGTGGCTTCTCAACTTAATGGAAGTGTGGTGATTTACTATGGAATTCATTCGTTCATCTTCGTTCGAATGTTTATTGTGAAGACTATATGTTGCAATTTCTATCCGTTGATTCTACTTGTCTATTTGTCTATCAAGATGCTAATGGATGTCACCCTCTTCAGGATGGCTCCGCCAACGCGTCAGAATCCGGATCGCAATGAAGGGAGTCAGGCGAACCCTCCGCCACCACCTCCGCCTCCGGAGGCATGGCAAGCTATCATGGCAGCCACCAATGCAAATGCCCAGATGATTCTGCAACTCTTGCAAGAACGCACCCAAGGGCAAGGCAATCAAGGAAATCAAAGTCAAGGCAACAATCAGCCTCATTTCGCTACACTCAATCAGTTTCTCCCAAATCAACCCAAGTCTTTCAGCTACTGTGCCGAGGCCACGGATGCCGATGATTGGCTCGTGGACATCAACAAGCATTTTGAATGTAGCAATGTCAGGCCTGAGGATTATGTCAAGTTCGCTTCTTTTTAGCTCAAGGACCAAGCTGCTGATTGGTATCAACAATACAAAGATTCCAGAGGAGGTCGTGTGATCACTTGGACTGACTTCTGTCGGGACTTCAAAGCGCACCACATTCCACAAAGTGTTGTTGAGAGCAAGCGTGAGGAGTTCCGCAATCTCAAGCAAGGCAACGTGTCTATGTATCAATTCAACATCCAGTTTCAGAAACTTGCTCGCTTCGCTAAACAAGACGTTCCTGATGAAAAGAGCATGATCTATCACATCAGAGGTGGCCTTAGAGAGGATCTGCAGTTAGCTCTCGTTCTTGTTGAGCCTACTCAGTTTGATCAATTCTATAACATGGCACTGAAGCAAGAGGCTGCTCAGCTCAAGTGTGAGACTTCTATGAAGAGAGTCAGGGACGCAGTTCAATCTTCTTCTTCCTCGCTAATGGCTGCTAAGCAACAGAAGTTCTGGTTGCCTCCTCCTCCGTTTCGTCAGCCTTACCAGCAGAAGAACAAAGGTGGCCATGGATCTTCCCACTCTTCCAACCCTGGCTATCAGAACAAGTCTCAGAATCAAGCTCCAAAGTCGAATGCTCCTTATCATCGTCCACTCTCAAAGGTGACTTGCAACAAGTGTCAGCAGAAAGGTCACTATGCAAACAAATGCTTCAACCAAAGGCGTCTTCCGCCTCCTCCTCCTGTCAGATCTTCCAGCAATGCAGTGGTCAAGCATAATCCCAAGGCTGCAAAGGTGAACATGATGAATGCAGCTCAAGCAGAGGAGTCTACTGATGTGATAATGGGTAATCTTCCTGTTAATGACTTTCCTGCAAAAGTTCTTTTGACACTGGTGCATCGCATTGTTTCATGTCAAGATCATTCGTTGCAAAGCATGATTTCATTTCGGAAATGTTGGAAAAACCCATGTGTTGAGGATATAGACCATAGAGTCACCCGCCAGGAGGGGCCGGGTTACTCATATGGTCATTGCCAGAAGCCCGGCGCCGAGCTTAAAGACGGTGGGCCAAAGATGGGCTTAAGACCCGGATATGGCTTAAGGCCCGTAGTTACAATCATTATTATGGTAGAACTTGTAGTGTAAGGCAAGAGTGGTCGAGAGTCCGAGCCGGACACTCTTATGAGCCGGCCGGGACTCTGAGAACTGCTGGGCGTCAGCCTCTCTATATAAAGGGACGACCCGGCAGCGGTTTAGGGACGAGAACAATCTCATCGAGAGCCGGGCATAGCAGTTTAGCTCCCTGGTGATCGTAACCCTAATCAATACCACCTCAAATTGGACGTAGGCTTTTACCTTCACCGTAAGGGGCCGAACCAGTATAAACCCTCGAGTTCCTTGTCCCGCATTAACCCCTTCAAGCTTCCTAGCTGCGATGGCTCCACGACTAAGTCCTAGCTCGAGGACATCTGCCGTGACAATTCCACGACAGTTGGCGCCCACCGTGGGGCCAGCGCACGGTGGATTTGAGTTCTTGAAGGGCAGCTTTGAAGGGCTCAAGGGATACGCTGTGGGCCGGATGACCAAGAGTCGTCGCGGCAAGCTCTACATCGACGATGCAAACTGGGGCCCCGACGCCGGCTCAATTGAGTACGGGTACCGGGTCCCCTTCGGCGGAATTCATGTTTTCATTGGCAAGATTGGTGAGCCGGGTCTCTGCGCCGATCTCATCAAGACGGCTCAGCGTGCACGACCCGCCCGGGCCCGGCCTGCCTTAAGGCATGCTTTTGTGGGATGTATCCATGGAGGGCCCTCTGATCGATCTGGATCTGGTGATGAGGCGGCCGCCGGCTCTGACGGCGAGTCGTCCACCGATGAGTCAAACTCGTTGTATCAACTTCAAGATGGCAGGCTCATGGGTTGTTCCGATGGTGACAGTATGCCGGACCCGTTTGAGCCGCCAAGTCAGGTTGGAGTCTTTATGGCCGGTGCACAGTCTGTTCAGAACCCCGCTGCTGGAGCAGGAAACCCGGTGCCCTCGCCGGCTCAGGTACTAATGGATCTCACGGACAAGATGACGGCTCTGTTAACCGCCACGGTCGACCCGGCAGATCAAGCTCAGCATGATGCGGACGTGGCGCAGTTAAAATTGGACCTAGTGAAAGCTAAGGAGGATCTGGCAGCAGAAGGGATCAGGATGGCTGCGGAAAGGGCGGCTCTCGACGCCCAAACACAGTTGATTCAAGCGCAGTCCTTCCGGCTCACGATGGATCAAAACGCGTCCAATGAGGTCCTGAGAAGGAGGCATCAAAAGGCCCAATCTCGACTCCCTCCAGTTTAAGATCCACAAAACCTCTTCAACACGCCAGGTGCAGGATCTAGTAACCCGCCAGGGGTCATAGTGCCCGGGTCTAGGACCCCTATTCAGCCACAAGTGATGGGGCCTCCCCAGGTGCCCCCAGCCCCGCCTCAGTACGTGCCAATACCCCCGGGTCATTATAATAACCCGCTGGAGAACATGGTCGCCGCGGCGGCACGGCTGGCGGCTCTCCCAGTTGACGGCAACTCTCCGACGGCTATTGAAACCCGCCGGGTCAGGGAACTCCTTCAGACAGCACTGGCGCAGCAAGAGGCGTACTCCTATAGCCGGGACATGATACACTCGACCCCTCGCCCAGGCCGGAGCCCGAGTTACAGCAGGCACATGGTCTCAGCGACCGGCTCAAGTAACGTCCGACGCCATGACCCGCCCCCTGGCCATGGCCCGGCTCATAACGGAGCCTTCCACGCAGCAGACCAAGACAGAGCACGGCAAGAGGCGGAGCAGGTGCCCCAGCTGACGGCTTACCAGACTCCCCCATCTTATCCGACGGCTTCCGTCGACGTGGGTATCCCTACCAGGACTGGGGGTGTCCCTTGTGTAGTGCCAGCTATCCGCAACGAACGTCTACCCAAGGACTTCAAAGGCCCTAGGAAGGTGCCTAATTACACAGCAGACTTACAACCCGCAGCCTGGATCGAGAGTTATGAGATGGCTATGGAACTGCTGGAGGTCAGTGAAGCGGCCATGGCTAAGTACTTCACCATGATGTTAGATGGGACTGCCCGCACTTGGTTGAAAGGGCTACCACCGAATTCCATTGGGTCTTGGGCTGAGCTGAAGGCCCGGTTCATCCAAAACTTCAAGGACACCTGTAGGCAGTCTATGTCAATTGTGGATTTGACTAACTACAAGCAGCAGGAGGGTGAGTCTACGACACATTGGGTTCGCCGGGTTAAGGAGATAATACATTCCTCGGATAAAATGGATGCCGGCTCTGCAGTCTTAATGTTGGAGCAGAATTGTCGTTTTGTGCACCTGAAGATGAAACTCGGGCAGCTTAAGCGCGACTGCAATGATATGGGTACACTGATGGCGGCTCTTGTCAAGTACGCCGATTCTGATAGTACCAAGGACCCCGCTTCAGATGATGAAAGGACAGGGAAGGGAAAGAAGAACGGCAATGGCAAGGGCCCTCAGCATAACCCGGGAAACCAATGAGGAGGCAAGCGCGAGGCCGATGGCAGCCTAGAGTTTGTAGCCAACGCCAGCTCACAAGGTAATAACCAGCGACGCAAGGGGAGGCCCCCTCCCCGAGGCGGCGGGTTAGGCCCGACACTGGAACAACTGTTGAATGAGCCTTGTCCAAGGCATGACTCTAGAGAGAAGCCAGAAACTCATCTATGGAAGGATTGTGCAATCATGAAGGCCTTTAAGAATTACAATGGCCCGGGCGGCGGGTCAGGCGCCGGCGGCTTTCATGGCCCGGGCGGCGGCTCAAATTCTAACCCTCAGAACGGTCAAGGGGGCTTTAATCAGCAGTCTGGCCAGGGTCATCAACAGCAGCAGGGAGGTTATCAGACCAATCCAAAGCAGCTTAGCGGTGGGCAGTATCATGTGTTTACCACCAGTCTGTGTAAGCGAGATCAGAAGCTTCATAAGAGGGCTGTGAATGCTGTTGAGCCGGCGGTTCCACGCTACTTGCGGTGGTCTGAGCAACCTATAGTGTGGAGTAGGGAGGATCACCCTCCCCGGGTGGATAATCCGGATCACTTGGCCCTGGTGGTGGCTCCTCAGGTGGGAGGATATAAGTTCACTAAGGTACTCATGGATGGAGGCAGCAGCATCAACATCCTCTATTATGAGACATTTCGTCGTATGGGGTTGATTGATAAGAATCTCAGCCAATCAAACACTATTTTCCACGGTGTGGTACCTGGTAAGTCGGCTTACCCAGTCGGCAAGATCGAGTTGGAAGTGGCCTTCGGAGATGAGAAGAACTACAGGGTGGAAAAATTGACCTTTGCGGTGGTCAAGATAAGAAGTCCGTACCATGCCATATTTGGGCGGCCGGCTTACGCCAAGTTCATGGCACGGCCGTGTTACTTATATTTACAGCTCAAGATGCCGGGTCATAATGGGACCATTACGGTTCACGGCAGCCGGAAGGTGGCCTTGGAATGTGAGGAAGGTGATGCAGCTTATGCAGAGTCTGTTTGTGCAACAGAGGAGTTGAAGTTTTACAAAGACAATGTTGACCCAACAGATATGACCTCTCTGAAAAAGCCGACTACGGAGCATGATCCGGCAATGAAATTTAAGTCGGCTGATGAGACTAAACTTGTTGATTTCGTTCTAGGAGATTCATCTCAGCAATTTAGCATCAGTGCCAATCTGGATCCAAAATAGGAAAGCGCGCTCATCGAGTTCATCCGTGAGAATAGGGACATCTTCGCATGGAAACCTTCTGACATGCCAGGTGTACCTAGAGAACTCGCTGAGCACACTCTCAATGTTGATCCGAAATTTAAGCCGGTCAGGCAGTTCCTTCGGCGGTTTAATGAAGAGAGGCGGAAAGCCATTGGCGAAGAGGTGGCCCGGCTCTTGGCGGCCGGGTTTATTGTTGAAGTCTTCCACCCAGAATGGTTAGCTAACCCGGTGCTCGTACTCAAGAAAAACGACACTTGGCGGATGTGTGTGGACTACACGGACTTAAATAAAGCATGTCCGGCTGATCCTTTTGCCCTTCCCCGTATTGATCAAATTATTGATGCTACGACCGGTTGTGCGCGCTTAAGTTTCCTGGACGATTATTCTGGATATCATCAGATTAAAATGGCAGTTAAGGACCAGGAGAAGACGGCGTTCATCACTCCCTTTGGAGCCTTCTGCTATGTATCCATGCCCTTTGGACTCAAGTGTGCACAGGCGACTTATCAGCGTTGCGTGCAGAACTGTCTTCATAAACAGATTGGGCGCAATGTTCATGCTTATGTGGACGATATTGTGGTTAAATCCATAAAGGAGGAAACCCTGATAGATGATTTGAGAGAAACCTTTGATAATCTCCGGGTCTACAAGATGATGCTTAACCCGGCCAAGTGTGTCTTTGGTGTCCCTGCAGGCAAACTCTTGGGTTTTTTGGTTTCTGACAGAGGCATTGAGGCTAACCCGGAGAAGATCAAGGCCATCACCTCCCTGGCTAAGCCGGCGTGTATAAATGACGTTCAGCGTTTGGCGGGTCGCCTCGCTGCTTTAAGCCGGTTTATAAGCCGTTTGGGTGAGAAGGCCATGCCATTATATCAGCTGATGAAGACACTGATAACTTTGTCTGGAATGATGCAGCTAATACCGCTTTTGAGGATTTGAAGAAGCAGCTGGCAGAGCCCCCAGTCCTTGCTGCTCCGGTTGATAAGGAGCCATTATTACTGTACGTCGCGGCGAACACACAAGCCGTCAGTGTGGCTGTGGTGGTGGAACGCAAGGAAGAGGGTAAGGAGCATCCGGTTCAGCGGCCGGTTTATTATGTCACCGAAGTGCTTATCGAGTCCAAACAGCGGTACCCACATTGGCAGAAGCTTGTTTATGGTGTGTTCATGGCAAGCCGGAAGCTTAAGCATTATTTCTCGGGTCATCCCATAATCGTGGTCAGTTCTGCCCCTCTTGGTGATATCATTCAAAACAGAGAGGCCACAGGGAGAGTGGCTAAGTGGGCTGTCGAGCTCGGACCTCATGGTCTCAAATTTGTGCCACGCACTGCTGTTAAATCTCAGGCGTTGGTGGATTTCATCAACGATTGGACAGAGTCACAAGTGCCCGAGCAAAAGCCAGATAACTCATATTGGACTATTCACTTCGATGGGTCCAGGCAGTTGGAGGGCTCGGGGGCTGGAGTTGTATTGGCTTCCCCTAAAGGTGACAAGTTCCATTATGTGCTACAGGTGATGTTTCCTTGCACTAACAATGCGGCTGAGTACGAGGCCTTGCTCCACGGTCTTCGGATGGCTAAGGAGATGAGCTTGAGCCGGGTAAGGTGTTTCGGTGACTCAGACTTGGTGGCTCAACAAGTATCAGGCAAGTGGGACTCTAAGGACCCTCTCATGGCGGCTTATCGCCGCGAAGTTGATGCCATTACTGGGCACTTTCAGGGCTACCAAGTAGAGCACATTGATTGCAGGAAGAACGAGGCGGCTGATGCTTTAAGCCGGCTAGGCTCTCAGCGAAAGCCGGTGCCGCCTAATACTTTCCTGGATGTCCTGTATAATCCTTCTGTTAAGTTGCCTACAGAGGAAAATTTGGCTGTCCCCGACCCGGAGGCACGACTGGTGGCGGCTCTCCATATCATACCAGACTGGACAATGCCCTATCTGGCTTACATGACCCGGGGCGAGTTGCCTGAGGATGAAACTTTGGCCAGGCAAATAACCCAGCGGACTAAGTCAATGATTGTTATCAATGGTGAGTTGCACCACCGCAGTGTTACGGGAGCGTTTCAGCGTTGTGTTTCCCCTGAGGAAGGGCAAGAGATCTTGCGTGAGATCCATGAAGGGGATTGTGGCCATCACGCCGGCTCAAAGTCTCTTGTGGCCAAGGCTTTTCGTCATGGTTTTTATTGGTTGACGGCTCATGCTGATGCAGAGGACTTGGTCAGTAAGTGTCATGGTTGCCAAAGGTTCTCGCGACGGGCTCATGTACCGGCTCAAGAGCTGAGGATGATCCCAATTACTTGGCCCTTTGCAGTCTGGGGGCTGGATATGGTTGGGCCTTTCAAAAGATCCAAGGATAAGAAGACCCACCTTTTGGTGGCAGTTGACAAGTTTACCAAGTGGGTTGAAGCGGAGCCCGTTAGCAAGTGTGATGCAGCCACGGCGGTTCAGTTTATGAAAAAGGTGATCTTTCGCTTTGGTTTTCCAGACAGCATTATAACTGACAATGGCACCAATTTATCCAAAGGCGCCATGGAGGAGTTTTGTCAAAGAGAGCATATCCGACTTGATGTTTCCTCGGTGGCCCATCCTCAATCCAATGGTCAGGCGGAGAGAGCTAATCAGGAGATTCTGAAGGGCATCAAGCCCCGGCTTTTGGTCCCTTTGCAACGGACGCCGGGTTGTTGGGTGGAGGAGTTGCCATCCGTGTTATGGAGCATCAACACTACTCCTAACAGGTCTACAGGTTTTACGCCTTTCTTCATGGTTTATGGGGCAGAAGCAGTCCTCCCCAGTGACATCCGTCAAGACTCACCTCGAGTGGCGGCTTACATTGAGGCGGATAATGAACAGGCGCGCCAAGATGCTCTTGACTTGTTGGACGGACAGCGTGATGTGGCAGCAGCCCGTTCAGCGATTTACCAACAAGACCTGCGCCGTTATCATAGCCGCCGGGTTAAATCCCGGGTCTTCCAGGAAGGTGATCTCGTGCTCCGGCTCATCCAGGATCAAACAGATGCACACAAGCTATCCCCGCCTTGGGAAGGGCCCTTTGTGGTCAGCAAGAATTTGCACAACGGGTCATATTACCTCATTGACATTCGGGAGCACAAAGATTCACGTAAATCGGAGGAAGAGACCCGTCGGCCGTGGAACATAGCTCAGCTTCGGCCTTACTACACTTGAGCCACCGGCTCTCATGATGTACATACTTTTCTAAGCCATGTATATATTATGATAAGCAATAAAGCAGGACCTCTGTCCTTTTTTATCCTCCAAATGTGCACGTGTTATTTTCATTGCCAGATTACATGATAACTTGAAGGAGGATCCGGCTTATGATCGTATTCGAATCTAGCCGTAGGCGATAAGGTCACTTGGGGGCTTCCTGTTCAAACATAGGTCGTATTCGAACCAAAGAGAACATAGCTGTCGATACCCATTTGATTGGCAAAGTGCCGAGCTCATTGGGGCGTTTTCTTTGATCATATTTGAATCTTAGTTTAACCCCTTTGAGAACCGACGTGGATCGTATTCGAATCAGCGTCGTTAAACAATTCTTAAAGTCATTTGGGGGCTTCCTGTTCAAACATGGGTCGTATTCGAACCAAAGAGAACATAGCTGTCGATACCCTCTTGATTGACATCGCCACACCCACTGGGGGCTATATGATCGTATTCGAATCCCAGCATAACCCCTTTGGGCCGGGTCTCTGGTCGTATTCGAACCGGAAGCCCCTAAGTTCCTCTGCTTTATAGCAAGTTCCGTCTGATTATTTCCAAGTGTGTACGGCCGGGTCTCACTTTGCCGGCTTAACTTTGATTTACAGTGTTAGTTGAACACAATGGGTGTCATTAAGACAAGTAAATCGGAATTAAGGTACCAACCTTATTATCCGGGTTATCTAAACCGGAAGTATGCTTGCAGACCGCAAATTGTGTTATTACGGCTGTATTAAGGACATACCTGAGAGCCAGTCTTTTTTGATTCATATTCCGGGTTATATATCTAAAACATATGATTCTCAGGGCGGTAAGCCGCCTGGAGACTGTGATTCGTCTTTCTATGCAGGATAGTTAGAGGCAATTATTTGAGACTAAGGGGAATGAATGACCCGGAGAAATATAAAGGAGATAACTTCAATAAAACTTCAAGCATTCAAGGCGTGCACGATGGCACGGCAAAGATAAAGTGTTGGTCCTACTCTGTTACCAGACTCGTTGAGTCCAAAAGGGTGAGGCATTGTTTGGTAAACCGCCAGCCGAGTTACGACGCTTGCTGAGTTGAAGTCTCCGGCTCGTTCCTATCTTCTCCTCCGGCTGATCCCAAGACCTGGAAAGTTGATGACTTCCAGTCGATGCCGCTGAGAGCTTCGAATTGGGCTTCCTCGTCAATTAACCCGGCCGGGTCAATCTCCGGGGCGAAGGTGTGCTGACGAGCCGGCGGGATCAAGTTGAGGGCTTCATAGCGTGGAGTAGGGATCCTCTGATTTTTTGCATCGTAGCCCGGCTGATACTTAGTCAGATCTGTATCATTGCCAATCAGAGTGGCCACCGGGCGTACGGCCTTCACGCAAGCTGCGAAGTCCTTCTGATTGAAAGCGGAGCCGTCTTCCTTCAGGCTTGGATAGCCAAGGGCGATGTCCGCCGGGTCTAACTCCGGCAGGAATGCCTTGGCCCGGCTCAGCGCAGCGATCGCTCCGGCTCTTGCAGAGGCCCGTCGCAGCTCTTGGATCCGTTGAGGCAGAACGGCGAGCCGGCGAAGGACTTCCGCCAGGTGAGTCGGCACCTCGTTGGATAGGGCCACCACAGCCAAGGCATGCTGTGACCCGGTGTAGAGTTGCTCCACCAGGGTATACACGGCCTTCAGCTTGGTTACCACACTCTGGTTGAGGTTGGCACTTCTGGGACCTGTTTAACAGAGTTAGATAAGCCGCCGACAAGGATGAATTATGAGATATAAAAATTCTAAGCTTGATGAAAGCCGGTGAGACGACTTACCGAAGATTGCGGCCACCATCTGGGACACTTGGCGCTTTAGGCCGGAGAGCTCGGCGGTCTTCTCGGAGAGAGCCTTCTCCGCCTGTTTAGCCCGGTTCACCAATGCGGCCTTCTCTTCGGCCCACGCCTTCCGTTCCGCATCAAACTCCGTCTTCAGCTTCTCTTGCGCGGCGATGCTGGACACAAATTTGGCATTTGCCTTCCGGGTCTCCATCTCTTGCATCTTCAGCCGGTTCTTGAGATCAGCGAGGTCAGCCTCAAGCTTCTTGCCAGCAGCCTGCATAAATTTCCGGGTTATGGCAGGAACGGTTACTATACAAATTTAAAGTCCCAAGCGTTTTCCAAGCAAAGACACTTGGCACTTGGGGGCTAATGCATATTGAACGTATCTATCTACAAACTGCCGGTTCAATTGAGTAAGCCGGAACCTAAGTCTACAACATATTCAATCATAAGTCGTCAACTTGGGGGCTAGCATGGTAAAGGTAACTATGCAGTAAGTAAGAGGACAGCAGAATGATACCTCAGATTTCTGCTGGATCTGGTTCACCATGGCAACCTCTGCGTCCCGGCTCTTGTGCACTTGGCTGATGTAGCCAGAGATGAGCTCTCCAATGCTCAGGTTGGCGTAGTCGGAGAGGTCCAGGTTCACCCGGCGGGGCTGGAGCAACTCCCCCTTGGCGGAGCACTTGGCCAGTGCGGTAGGTCTCCCCGGCTCAACAAATTCCATCCGGGTGATTACCGCGTCCGGATCATTTGCTGGTTGAGCCGAGCCGGAGGTCTCCGGGTTAGCAGAAGCCTCTGCAGCTGCCTTGTTGGTTGGAGCGGCGGCTTCGAGAGCGGAGGCAGCTGGCGGTTCTTGATCTGCTGCCTCCGGCTCAGGCAACTCCGGCTCTTCGACTGGCTTGGCCTTCTTTGCCCTCTTGGTGAGCTTGGCTTGGGCACTGAAAGGACAGAAACGTTAAGCACAAAAGGGTAAGTAAATACAAGTATAACATGAGATGGTTATCATTACCCGGGCGCGTTCTTGAAAGCCGGAAGACTCGACTGCATAGAGTCGCCCGAAGAGGGGGAGGTCTCCTGATAATTTGAGTCAGAAGAATTGAGTGGCTGACGTATAACACCCGCCAACGAATGAAAAGGGTACAAGTGGGAAATAACCTCAGTTCGGCGCTTCCTCGATGCGTCAGGTAACCCGGAGGAGAGGTCGGTGTCCTTGTTGGTCCGGGTGTGACGCCGGCTCTCATGAACCTGTCTCTTCAAAATAAATTGAGGATCTTGATAAGCTAAAGGATGTGAAAAGCTTACTTTCCGGGTTACCCTTCGGACTTTCAGCCTTGGCAAGGGCTCCGAGTCGGAGGAAAGTGACATTACCTCTTCAACCACCGGGTTACTGGCTCCGGTGTCATCCTGTTGATGAACAAGTGTTGGTAAGGCGGACAGAAATAAACAATAAAACATAACAAAGAGCTTACAGGTTCAGGGGTTACCTCTGACTCGGAGCTGTCGCTTAGTTGCATCAGCTCCGAAGTAGTTGGCCTACTTCCCTTCTTACGGGGAGCGGCTTTTTTGGCGGCTTTCTTCGCCTTTCTGGCCTTCTTGGCCGCCTCATGGTCATATTTGACCCGCCAGAACTTGTCGTCAGCCTGAAAAATACAATGATGATTTCTTAAAACGATTCAGATGAAAGTTATATACAGAAGAAGATAAGATGTTCAGATTGGCGGCTTACCGCTGGGGCTGGGTTGGTCTTGCAGAAGGGGGCTAACCCGGTCCTTCCGCAGTCTGCCAGGCTCTTGTTTAAAAGAGCCTTGGTCATCTCCTCTGCAACATCTTCAGGAAGATCGTTGCGGCTGTGTCTCTGAGGGTCATCCTTTCGGCCCGTGTACTCGCACATTAAGCCGGGGCGGCGGCTCAATGGGATCACCCGCCAGGAGATCCAGACCCGGACCAAATCGATTCCGTTGAGACCATTGCCCAGGAGAGCCTTGATCTTGTTTATGGTGGGGAGCAGAGGCTGGCGCTCCGCTTGAGTCAACTTGTCTGACAGTGGGTGTGTTGACTCCAGACGCGATGGGCGAAAGCCGGGCAGCGGACTTTCATCAGCCGGTGACGTGTCTTGGCAATAGAACCAAGTCATGTTCCAGTCCTTTGGGTGACTCGGCGGCTCGGCATAAGGGAAAAGACAGTCTCTCCGTCTCTGAATGGAGATGCCGCCTAGCTCCAAACTTGGCCCGTTGGCGCACTCGTTCTGGCGATTCAAGTAAAAAAGCTCTCTGAAGAGCAGCAGACTAGGTTCTTCTCCAAGGTAAACCTCGCAGAACACTTGGAAGTTGCAGATATTGGACACTGAATTGGGTCCTATGTCCTGAGGCCGCAGATCGAAGAAATTCAGAACGTCTCTGAAAAACTTTGAGCCGGGCGGTGCGAAGCCCCGGCTCATGTGATCTGCAAAAATGATCACCTCCCCGTCCTTTGGCTGTGGTCTCTCTTCTGACGGGTCAGGGGCGCGGTAGGAGATGACATCCTTCTTTGGCAGGTGGCCTGACTTGACAAACTCTGCTAGCGTTTCGTTGGTGACATTGGACCTCATCCAATTGCAAGTGATAGAGGCTTTAGGAGCTTTGGGAGGCATGGTGAAAGTCGGCAGCCTATGATAAAAGGAAACGTCCGGTTTAAGTATAAGCCGGAGGAAAGTTGTAATTCAGTATTAAGTGGCGGCTTACGGAGGGGACTAATGACATATATCTAAGTGCACTAGGCTATTTAAGCCGCCTGAAGTATTGAGAGTAATTCGATTGTCTACGGCCTTATCACAGATGAGCCGGAAAATTATATGGTGCATGGTCTCCTTTAAGTCGGAAGGTTCTACGGCGCGTGGTTTCTTTAAGCCGGAAATGTAAACCGCCATGGCTCAATGAGGGCAGTTTTTTACTAAGTGTGGTGAAAACAGGTTTCACACTTTACGGTAAATATTTTGGATCAAAATGGTCGGGTAAAAAGAAAATTTCTAGACCTAAAAGCAGATGCAGGGGAGTTCTTGAGCTCGAATGAGGCCTTTATGCAGTGAACAGAAGTCTACCTGTGTTTGAAATGGGAGCTAAAACATCTACCGCAGTGGTTCCATACGGGCTAAGATCAAAAAGGAGCAGTAAAAAAGAAAACTAGCGGACCTTGTGGGCGATGGCAACGAACACGAAGAACGCGGACGAACCCTACGGCAGATCTATTCTACAGGACAAGCAGGACTTACAGGGGCTGGAGAGTCGCGGAGGTCGTCGCGTTTCTCTGGTCAGATCAGGGTGATGCAGCGGCCTGAGCTGGTGACGACGAGAAGACCCGCGGCGGCGACGGCGGCGGAGCTCGAGCAGCACGGGACAGTGAGAGGAAGGAGACGACAGAGGAGGGAGAGTGAGAAAGGCCCGTCGGGCCGGCCTATTTATAAGGGCGAGCTCATAAGTGGGCGCGAGAATCAAGGAGACCACGGCGTGGTTATCTCCCCACGAAACGCCTTGATTTTCGGGATGACAGTAAAGGTAAAGATCCATTGCGGATCTGGCGGAGTAAAGAACGGGCTTAATGGAAGATGACGTCACGGCGGATTATCCGGAGTCCAGAGGATGACGTCACGCCGGGTTATGGCCTTCACACAATTGTAAGCCGGAGGTTTTCTGTCGAAGGAATGGAAGATTGACGTGAGCCGGCTCAAATCAATCTGGGGCCTAATGTTGAGGATATATACCTTAGAGTCACCCGCCAGGAGGGGCCGGGTTACTCATATGGTCATTGCCAGAAGCCCTGCGCCGAGCTTAAAGACGGTGGGCCAAAGATGGGCTTAAGACCCGGATATGGCTTAAGGCCCGTAGTTACAATCATTATTATGGTAGAAATTGTAGTGTAAGGCAAGAGTAGTCGAGGGTCCGAGCCGGACACTCTTATGAGCCGTCCGGGACTCTGAGAACTGCTGGGCGTCAGCCTCCCTATATAAAGGGACGACCCGGCAGCGGTTTAGGGACGAGAACAATCTCATCGAGAGCCGGGCATAGCAGTTTAGCTCCCTGGTGATCGTAACCCTAATCAATACCACCTCAAACTGGACGTCGGCTTTTACCTTCACCGTAAGGGGCCGAACCAGTATAAACCCTCGAGTTCCTTGTCCCGCATTAACCCCTTCAAGCTTCCTAGCTGCGATGGCTCCACGACTAAGTCCTAGCTCGAGGACATCTGCCGTGACAATTCCACGACACCATGGGAGTTGTTTCTCCGGGCTCTTCTATGAGGGCTACCACAATGATTCCGGATGTTTCTATCAAGATGGGCAACTATAAATTTCTGTCTAAACCTTTTGTTCTTGGTGACTCGGATATTGATCTAATTCTCGGGATGGACTGGCTTTCTAAGCACAAGGCTCAACTTGATTGTGCTGCCAGGGAAATTCAATTGACACACTCTTCTGAGGATGTTATCATTTATGCCGCTCATGATGAAACCATTCGGTTATTTTCTCTCAATGAGAAGGGCGAATTGAATGCCATCTCTCAGATTCCAGTCGTTTGTGAGTACCAAGATGTCTTTCCAGAAGAGCTTCCGGGTATGCCTTCTCACCGGCCAGTTGAGTTCGTTATCGATCTAGAGCCTGGCACGGAACCCGTTTGCAAGCGTCCATACAAGCTTGGACCCAAGGAGCTGAAGGAATTGAAAAAACAACTCGATGAACAAGAGCGTCTGGGTTTGATCAGACCGAGTTCTTCTCCATGGGGTTGTGGTGTTCTTTTTGTCCAGAAGAAGGATGGCACAGACCGACTTTGTGTCGACTACCGTCCATTGAACAAGAAGACTATCAAGAACAAGTATCCACTTCCGAACATCAATGAGCTATTCGAGCAACTCAAAGGTGCTAAAGTATTCTCCAAGCTTGACCTTCGTATGGGTTATCATCAGATTCGCATTCGTGAAGAAGATATTCCCAAGACAGCATTCAGAACAAGCTTTGGTTCTTATGAATATACTGTCATGTCTTTCGGTCTTGTCAATGCTCCTCCAACATTCTCTCGGATGATGAATTTCATCTTCAACCCCTATACCAATGAATTCGTCCTGGTGTATCTCGATGATATATTGGTCTTCTCCAAGAATAAGAAGGATCATGCCAAACATTTGCGATTGGTGCTCGACAAGCTCAGAGAGTATCAATTCTATGCAAAGTTCTCAAAATGTGAGTTTTGGCTTGATGAAGTTCTTTACCTTGGTCACATCATCTCTGCCAAGGGCATCGCTGTTAATCCCGAGAAGGTGTCCGCAATTGTGAATTGGGAACCTCCTCAGAATGTCAAGCAGCTCCGCAGTTTTCTTGGTCTTGCAAGCTATTGCCGAAGATTCATTGAGAATTTTTCTAAGATTCCAAAGCCTCTTTCCAACCTCCTCCATAAGCATGTGAAGTATGTCTGGTCTCCTGAGTGTGACGTTGCTTTCAACACTCTCAAAGAGAAACTAGTCACAGCTCCTGTCTTAACTCCTCCTGACGAATCCAAGCCATTTGAAGTTTTCTGTGATGCTTCTCTCCAAGGTCTCGGTGCTGTGTTAATGCAAGAGAAGAAAGTTGTGGCCTATACCTCTCGTCAGTTGAAGCCCAACGAAAAGAACTACCCCACTCACGATCTTGAGTTGGCGGCAGTTGTCCATGCATTAATAACGTGGCGACATCTTTTGTTGGGAAGACAAGTGGACATATTCACCGATCACAAGAGTCTCAAGTACATCTTCACTCAGCCCAACCTCAACCTCAGGCAGACTCGATGGGTCGAAATGATTCAAGAGTACAATCCGAGTATTGAATATACTCCAGGCAAAGCCAATGTCATTGCAGATGCTTTAAGCAGGAAGGCTTATTGCAACATCTTAATTCTCAAGACATTCCAACCGGATCTTTGTGAAGCTTTCCGCAAGCTGAATCTCCAAGTTGTTCCTCAAGGCTTTCTTGCCAACCTCATAGTCTCTCCTACTTTGGAAGATCAGATTCGTGAGGCACAACTCCTGGATACCATGGTGAAGAAGGTGAAACGTGGTATCGACAAGGGTCTTTCCAAATACAAGTGCTATCGCATTGATGACAGAGACACTTTATTCTTCGAGGACCGGATTGTGGTTCCTAAAGGTGATCTAAGGAAAGTCATAATGAACTAGGCGCACAATTCTCTTCTGTCCATTCATCCTGGAAGTACGAAGATGTACCATGACCTCAAGCAGTCGTATTGGTGGACTCAAAGAAGCGGGAGATTGCTCAATTCGTGAATGAATGTGATGTCTGTCGAAGAGTGAAAGCAGAACACCAACGACCAGCTGGTCTCCTCCAACCTCTTGCTATCCCAGAGTGGAAGTTTGATCATACCGAAATGGACTTCGTGACTGGATTTCCCAAGTCCAAGCGTGGAAATGATGCTATCTTCGTTGTCATCGACAAGCTTTCTAAAGTGGCCTATTTCCTTCCAATCAAAGAATCTATCACAGCAGCGCAGTTGGCAGAGCTATAGACCTCCAGGATTGTCTCCTTGCACGGCATTGCACAATTGATTTCTTCAGATCGTGGAAGCATCTTCACCTCTAAGTTCTGGGACTCTTTCCAGAAGGCCATGGGCACAAACATTCGCTTCAGCACAACTTTCCATCCTCAAACTAGTGGCCAAGTCGAGCGAGTCAATCAAATTCTTGAAGATATGCTCAGGGCTTGTGTCATTTCCTTTGGCATGAAATGGGAAGATTGTCTTCCATATGCCAAATTCTCCTACAACAACAGCTTCCAAGCGAGTTCGGGCAAGGCCCCATTCGAGATTCTCTATGGCAGAAAGTGCCGTACTCCTCTCAATTGGTCAGAGACTGGTGAACGCCAACTTCTTGGCAATGACTTAATCACAGAGGCTGAAGAAATGTGTAAAGTCATCCGTGAAAATCTCAAAGCCGCGCAATCGCGCCAGAAGAGTTACTATGATAGTAAGCACCGTGATGTGGCTTTCGAGATCGGAGACCATGTCTACCTCCGCGTCTCTCCAATGAAAGGCATTCGTTGCTTCGGTATCAAAGGGAAGCTTGCCCCTAGATACGTGGGTCCTTTCAAGATCATTGGCAAAAGAGGTGACCTCGCCTATCAACTTCAGCTTCCCTCCAACTTCGCGAACGTGCACGATGTGTTCCACGTGTCACAGCTCCGCAAGTGCTTCAAGACGCCTGAGCGCACTATCAACTTCGAAGAGATTGACCTCCAAGAAGATCTGTCTTATCATGAGCACCCCGTTGCTATTCTTGAAGAAACTGAGCGCAAGACTCGCAACAAGTCAATCAAATTCCTGAAAGTGAAGTGGTTGCACCATTCCGACCGAGAAGCCACCTGGGAACGCGAGGACCATCTCCGTTCCGAATATCCGGAGTTCTTTCAGTCCTAGATCTCGAGACGAGATCCCCTCGTAGTGGTGGAGTGTTGTAACACCCCGAATGTAACTTTCCATATTTGTAACTCCAACTCTTGCCATTTTCGGCTATGTGTTACGATATTCCCTTCGTGGTTGGGTTTTGTCTTTCGTTTTGCATTTTGTTCATGTCATGCATCTCATATCATGTCATCATGTGCATTGCATTTGCATACGTGTTCGTCTCAGGCATCCGAGCATTTTCCCCATTGTCCGTTTTGTAATCCGGCGCTCCCACCTCCTCCGGCGCACCCCTCTTGTTTTCTTTCGTGAGCGGGTGTCGAACGCTCTCGGAATGGACCGAGGCTTGTCAAGTGGCCTTGGTATACCACCGGGAGACCACCGGTCAAGTTTCGTTCCATTTGGAGGTCGTTTGGTACTCCAACGGTTAACTGGGCATCCGCAAAGTCCGTTTGTGTGTGCAGCAAAAACCCTTCTCTAAACATCCCAAAACCCCTCTAAGTCACTTCCATGCTCTAGGTCGTTCGATCACGATCGTGTGGGCGAAAACCGCACCTCATTTTGGACTCTCCTAGCTCCCTCTACCTATATATTTGCACCCCTCCCGAAATCATTCGCAGTCCAAACCCTAAAAATCGCCCTCTCCGCGGCCGGACGCGTCCGCCGCCGCCGGACGAACCAGCGCCGCCGCCCTCATCCAATCGGGGCGCGCCACGTCACCACCCCGGGCGCCCCACTTCGCCGCGAGCCCGCCGGCCCGCCGAAGCCCGCCGCGGGCCCTCCCGAGCCCGTCTCCTCCGCGCCAGTTCCCGTGCGGGCCC